>NW_028276490.1:0-125924 GCF_052056855.1 Sturnus vulgaris | reverse complement strand
TAACTGCATGACGAGAAGGGACAACGTAGAACACGTCTCTGTCCTGGCACATTTTCGTGTGCCATACTTCCCTCCGGGTCTTCGGGCCTTGCGAAGCTCCGTGTACTGCGAGCGCTGCTACTCGCAGCTGAGAAGGACCGTGGAGCTAGCGGCGAATTCGGAGAGCTCTTCGCTGCACTGCGCCGCTCGCAAGCGGCTTCGTTCTTCGCCTTCTGCCGTCCGGCGAGAGCTGAACTCCGGCGGTCAGTTGCAGCTCTGCCCAACAGCGTGTTCTCAGTTCTGCGGGCAAGCACGCCCTCTTGCCTTGGCCCCGAGAGCAAAGTCCCGAGCGAGCACTCGACTCAGTGCAATGCACCCGGAAGGACGCTCTCGCTCGTCTTTCAAGGAGCGATTCCTAACAGCAGAAGCAGCAGAGGCACAAACTGCATGACGAGAAGGGACAACGTAGAACACGTCTCTGTCCTGGCACATTTTCGTGTGCGATACTTCCCTCCGGGTCTTCGGGCCTTGCGAAGCCCCGTGTACTGCGAGCGCTGCTACTCGCAGCTGAGAAGGACCGTGGAGCTAGCGGCGAATTCGGAGAGCTCTTCGCTGCACTGCGCCGCTCGCAAGCGGCTTCGTTCTTCGCCTTCTGCCGTCCGGCGAGAGCTGAACTCCGGCGGTCAGTTGCAGCTCTGCCCAACAGCGTGTTCTCAGTTCTGCGGGCAAGCACGCCCTCTTGCCTTGGCCCCGAGAGCAAAGTCCCGAGCGAGCACTCGACTCAGTGCAATGCACCCGGAAGGACGCTCTCGCTCGTCTTTCAAGGAGCGATTCCTAACAGCAGAAGCAGCAGAGGCACAAACTGCATGACGAGAAGGGACAACGTAGAACACGTCTCTGTCCTGGCACATTTGCGTGTGCGATACTTCCCTCCGGGTCTTCGGGCCTTGCGAAGCTCCGTGTACTGCGAGCGCTTGCTACTCGCAGCTGAGAAGGACCGTGGAGCTAGCGGCGAATTCGGAGAGCTCTTCGCTGCACTGCGCCGCTCGCAAGCGGCTTCGTTCTTCGCCTTCTGCCGTCCGGCGAGAGCTGAACTCCGGCGGTCAGTTGCAGCTCTGCCCAACAGCGTGTTCTCAGTTCTGCGGGCAAGCACGCCCTCTTGCCTTGGCCCCGGGAGCAAAGTCCCGAGCGAGCACTCGACTCAGTGCAATGCACCCGGAAGGACGCTCTCGCTCGTCTTTCAAGGAGCGATTCCTAACAGCAGAAGCAGCAGAGGCACAAACTGCATGACGAGAAGGGACAACGTAGAACACGTCTCTGTCCTGGCACATTTTCGTGTGCGATACTTCCCTCCGGGTCTTCGGGCCTTGCGAATCTCCGTGTACTGCGAGCGCTGCTACTGGCAGCTCAGAAGGACCGTGGAGCTAGCGGCGAATTCGGAGAGCTCTTCGCTGCACTGCGCCGCTCGCAAGCGGCTTCGTTCTTCGCCTTCTGCCGTCCGGCGAGAGCTGAACTCCGGCGGTCAGTTGCAGCTCTGCCCAACAGCGTGTTCTCAGTTCTGCGGGCAAGCACGCCCTCTTGCCTTGGCCCCGGGAGCAAAGTCCCGAGCGAGCACTCGACTCAGTGCAATGCACCCGGAAGGACGCTCTCGCTCGCCTTTCAAGGAGCGATTCCTAACAGCAGAAGCAGCAGAGGCACAAACTGCATGACGAGAAGGGACAACGTAGAACACGTCTCTGTCCTGGCACATTTTCGTGTGCGATACTTCCCTCCGGGTCTTCGGGCTTTGCGAAGCCCCGTGTACTGCGAGCGCTGCTACTCGCAGCTCAGAAGGACCGTGGAGCTAGCGGCGAATTCGGAGAGCTCTTCGCTGCACTGCGCCGCTCGCAAGCGGCTTCGTTCTTCGCCTTCTGCCGTCCGGCGAGAGCTGAACTCCGGCGGTCAGTTGCAGCTCTGCCCAACAGCGTGTTCTCAGTTCTGCGGGCAAGCACGCCCTCTTGCCTTGGCCCCGAGAGCAAAGTCCCGAGCGAGCACTCGACTCAGTGCAATGCACCCGGAAGGACGCTCTCGCTCGCCTTTCAAGGAGCGATTCCTAACAGCAGAAGCAGCAGAGGCACAAACTGCATGACGAGAAGGGACAACGTAGAACACGTCTCTGTCCTGGCACATTTCCGTGTGCCATACTTCCCTCCAAGTCTTCGGGCCTTGCGAAGCTCCGTGTACTGCGATCGCTGCTACTCGCAGCTGAGAAGGACCGTGGAGCTAGCGGCGAATTCGGAGAGCTCTTCGCTGCACTGCGCCGCTCGCAAGCGGCTTCGTTCTTCGCCTTCTGCCGTCCGGCGAGAGCTGAACTCCAGCGGTCAGTTGCAGCTCTGCCCAACAGCGTGTTCTCAGTTCTGCGGGCAAGCACGCCCTCTTGCCTTGGCCCCGAGTGCAAAGTCCCGAGCGAGCACTCGACTCAGTGCAATGCCCCCGGAAGGACGCTCTCGCTCGCCTTTCAAGGAGCGATTCCTAACAGCAGAAGCAGCAGAGGCACAAACTGCATGACGAGAAGGGACAACGTAGAACACGTCTCTGTCCTGGCACATTTTCGTGTGCCATACTTCCCTCCGGGTCTTCGGGCCTTGCGAAGCTCCGTGTACTGCGAGCGCTGCTACTCGCAGCTGAGAAGGACCGTGGAGCTAGCGGCGAATTCGGAGAGCTCTTCGCTGCACTGCGCCGCTCGCAAGCGGCTTCGTTCTTCGCCTTCTGCCGTCCGGCGAGAGCTGAACTCCGGCGGTCAGTTGCAGCTCTGCCCAACAGCGTGTTCTCAGTTCTGCGGGCAAGCACGCCCTCTTGCCTTGGCCCCGAGAGCAAAGTCCCGAGCGAGCACTCGACTCAGTGCAATGCACCCGGAAGGACGCTCTCGCTCGTCTTTCAAGGAGCGATTCCTAACAGCAGAAGCAGCAGAGGCACAAACTGCATGACGAGAAGGGACAACGTAGAACACGTCTCTGTCCTGGCACATTTTCGTGTGCGATACTTCCCTCCGGGTCTTCGGGCCTTGCGAAGCCCCGTGTACTGCGAGCGCTGCTACTCGCAGCTGAGAAGGACCGTGGAGCTAGCGGCGAATTCGGAGAGCTCTTCGCTGCACTGCGCCGCTCGCAAGCGGCTTCGTTCTTCGCCTTCTGCCGTCCGGCGAGAGCTGAACTCCGGCGGTCAGTTGCAGCTCTGCCCAACAGCGTGTTCTCAGTTCTGCGGGCAAGCACGCCCTCTTGCCTTGGCCCCGAGAGCAAAGTCCCGAGCGAGCACTCGACTCAGTGCAATGCACCCGGAAGGACGCTCTCGCTCGTCTTTCAAGGAGCGATTCCTAACAGCAGAAGCAGCAGAGGCACAAACTGCATGACGAGAAGGGACAACGTAGAACACGTCTCTGTCCTGGCACATTTGCGTGTGCGATACTTCCCTCCGGGTCTTCGGGCCTTGCGAAGCTCCGTGTACTGCGAGCGCTGCTACTCGCAGCTGAGAAGGACCGTGGAGCTAGCGGCGAATTCGGAGAGCTCTTCGCTGCACTGCGCCGCTCGCAAGCGGCTTCGTTCTTCGCCTTCTGCCGTCCGGCGAGAGCTGAACTCCGGCGGTCAGTTGCAGCTCTGCCCAACAGCGTGTTCTCAGTTCTGCGGGCAAGCACGCCCTCTTGCCTTGGCCCCGAGAGCAAAGTCCCGAGCGAGCACTCGACTCAGTGCAATGCACCCGGAAGGACGCTCTCGCTCGCCTTTCAAGGAGCGATTCCTAACAGCAGAAGCAGCAGAGGCACAAACTGCATGACGAGAAGGGACAACGTAGAACACGTCTCTGTCCTGGCACATTTTCGTGTGCGATACTTCCCTCCGGGTCTTCGGGCCTTGCGAAGCCCCGTGTACTGCGAGCGCTGCTACTCGCAGCTGAGAAGGACCGTGGAGCTAGCGGCGAATTCGGAGAGCTCTTCGCTGCACTGCGCCGCTCGCAAGCGGCTTCGTTCTTCGCCTTCTGCCGTCCGGCGAGAGCTGAACTCCGGCGGTCAGTTGCAGCTCTGCCCAACAGCGTGTTCTCAGTTCTGCGGGCAAGCACGCCCTCTTGCCTTGGCCCCGAGAGCAAAGTCCCGAGCGAGCACTCGACTCAGTGCAATGCACCCGGAAGGACGCTCTCGCTCGTCTTTCAAGGAGCGATTCCTAACAGCAGAAGCAGCAGAGGCACAAACTGCATGACGAGAAGGGACAACGTAGAACACGTCTCTGTCCTGGCACATTTTCGTGTGCGATACTTCCCTCCGGGTCTTCGGGCCTTGCGAAGCCCCGTGTACTGCGAGCGCTGCTACTCGCAGCTGAGAAGGACCGTGGAGCTAGCGGCGAATTCGGAGAGCTCTTCGCTGCACTGCGCCGCTCGCAAGCGGCTTCGTTCTTCGCCTTCTGCCGTCCGGCGAGAGCTGAACTCCGGCGGTCAGTTGCAGCTCTGCCCAACAGCGTGTTCTCAGTTCTGCGGGCAAGCACGCCCTCTTGCCTTGGCCCCGAGAGCAAAGTCCCGAGCGAGCACTCGACTCAGTGCAATGCACCCGGAAGGACGCTCTCGCTCGTCTTTCAAGGAGCGATTCCTAACAGCAGAAGCAGCAGAGGCACAAACTGCATGACGAGAAGGGACAACGTAGAACACGTCTCTGTCCTGGCACATTTGCGTGTGCGATACTTCCCTCCGGGTCTTCGGGCCTTGCGAAGCTCCGTGTACTGCGAGCGCTGCTACTCGCAGCTGAGAAGGACCGTGGAGCTAGCGGCGAATTCGGAGAGCTCTTCGCTGCACTGCGCCGCTCGCAAGCGGCTTCGTTCTTCGCCTTCTGCCGTCCGGCGAGAGCTGAACTCCGGCGGTCAGTTGCAGCTCTGCCCAACAGCGTGTTCTCAGTTCTGCGGGCAAGCACGCCCTCTTGCCTTGGCCCCGAGAGCAAAGTCCCGAGCGAGCACTCGACTCAGTGCAATGCACCCGGAAGGACGCTCTCGCTCGCCTTTCAAGGAGCGATTCCTAACAGCAGAAGCAGCAGAGGCACAAACTGCATGACGAGAAGGGACAACGTAGAACACGTCTCTGTCCTGGCACATTTTCGTGTGCGATACTTCCCTCCGGGTCTTCGGGCCTTGCGAAGCCCCGTGTACTGCGAGCGCTGCTACTCGCAGCTGAGAAGGACCGTGGAGCTAGCGGCGAATTCGGAGAGCTCTTCGCTGCACTGCGCCGCTCGCAAGCGGCTTCGTTCTTCGCCTTCTGCCGTCCGGCGAGAGCTGAACTCCGGCGGTCAGTTGCAGCTCTGCCCAACAGCGTGTTCTCAGTTCTGCGGGCAAGCACGCCCTCTTGCCTTGGCCCCGAGAGCAAAGTCCCGAGCGAGCACTCGACTCAGTGCAATGCACCCGGAAGGACGCTCTCGCTCGCCTTTCAAGGAGCGATTCCTAACAGCAGAAGCAGCAGAGGCACAAACTGCATGACGAGAAGGGACAACGTAGAACACGTCTCTGTCCTGGCACATTTTCGTGTGCGATACTTCCCTCCGGGTCTTCGGGCCTTGCGAAGCTCCGTGTACTGCGAGCGCTGCTACTCGCAGCTGAGAAGGACCGTGGAGCTAGCGGCGAATTCGGAGAGCTCTTCGCTGCACTGCGCCGCTCGCAAGCGGCTTCGTTCTTCGCCTTCTGCCGTCCGGCGAGAGCTGAACTCCGGCGGTCAGTTGCAGCTCTGCCCAACAGCGTGTTCTCAGTTCTGCGGGCAAGCACGCCCTCTTGCCTTGGCCCCGGGAGCAAAGTCCCGAGCGAGCACTCGACTCAGTGCAATGCACCCGGAAGGACGCTCTCGCTCGCCTTTCAAGGAGCGATTCCTAACAGCAGAAGCAGCAGAGGCACAAACTGCATGACGAGAAGGGACAACGTAGAACACGTCTCTGTCCTGGCACATTTTCGTGTGCGATACTTCCTTCCGGGTCTTCGGGCCTTGCGAAGCCCCGTGTACTGCGAGCGCTGCTACTCGCAGCTGAGAAGGACCGTGGAGCTAGCGGCGAATTCGGAGAGCTCTTCGCTGCACTGCGCCGCTCGCAAGCGGCTTCGTTCTTCGCCTTCTGCCGTCCGGCGAGAGCTGAACTCCGGCGGTCAGTTGCAGCTCTGCCCAACAGCGTGTTCTCAGTTCTGCGGGCAAGCACGCCCTCTTGCCTTGGCCCCGGGAGCAAAGTCCCGAGCGAGCACTCGACTCAGTGCAATGCACCCGGAAGGACGCTCTCGCTCGTCTTTCAAGGAGCGATTCCTAACAGCAGAAGCAGCAGAGGCACAAACTGCATGACGAGAAGGGACAACGTAGAACACGTCTCTGTCCTGGCACATTTTCGTGTGCGATACTTCCCTCCGGGTCTTCGGGCCTTGCGAATCTCCGTGTACTGCGAGCGCTGCTACTGGCAGCTCAGAAGGACCGTGGAGCTAGCGGCGAATTCGGAGAGCTCTTCGCTGCACTGCGCCGCTCGCAAGCGGCTTCGTTCTTCGCCTTCTGCCGTCCGGCGAGAGCTGAACTCCGGCGGTCAGTTGCAGCTCTGCCCAACAGCGTGTTCTCAGTTCTGCGGGCAAGCACGCCCTCTTGCCTTGGCCCCGAGAGCAAAGTCCCGAGCGAGCACTCGACTCAGTGCAATGCACCCGGAAGGACGCTCTCGCTCGCCTTTCAAGGAGCGATTCCTAACAGCAGAAGCAGCAGAGGCACAAACTGCATGACGAGAAGGGACAACGTAGAACACGTCTCTGTCCTGGCACATTTTCGTGTGCGATACTTCCCTCCGGGTCTTCGGGCCTTGCGAAGCTCCGTGTACTGCGAGCGCTGCTACTCGCAGCTGAGAAGGACCGTGGAGCTAGCGGCGAATTCGGAGAGCTCTTCGCTGCACTGCGCCGCTCGCAAGCGGCTTCGTTCTTCGCCTTCTGCCGTCCGGCGAGAGCTGAACTCCGGCGGTCAGTTGCAGCTCTGCCCAACAGCGTGTTCTCAGTTCTGCGGGCAAGCACGCCCTCTTGCCTTGGCCCCGAGAGCAAAGTCCCGAGCGAGCACTCGACTCAGTGCAATGCACCCGGAAGGACGCTCTCGCTCGCCTTTCAAGGAGCGATTCCTAACAGCAGAAGCAGCAGAGGCACAAACTGCATGACGAGAAGGGACAACGTAGAACACGTCTCTGTCCTGGCACATTTTCGTGTGCGATACTTCCCTCCGGGTCTTCGGGCCTTGCGAAGCTCCGTGTACTGCGATCGCTGCTACTCGCAGCTGAGAAGGACCGTGGAGCTAGCGGCGAATTCGGAGAGCTCTTCGCTGCACTGCGCCGCTCGCAAGCGGCTTCGTTCTTCGCCTTCTGCCGTCCGGCGAGAGCTGAACTCCGGCGGTCAGTTGCAGCTCTGCCCAACAGCGTGTTCTCAGTTCTGCGGGCAAGCACGCCCTCTTGCCTTGGCCCCGAGAGCAAAGTCCCGAGCGAGCACTCGACTCAGTGCAATGCACCCGGAAGGACGCTCTCGCTCGCCTTTCAAGGAGCGATTCCTAACAGCAGAAGCAGCAGAGGCACAAACTGCATGACGAGAAGGGACAACGTAGAACACGTCTCTGTCCTGGCACATTTTCGTGTGCGATACTTCCCTCCGGGTCTTCGGGCCTTGCGAAGCTCCGTGTACTGCGAGCGCTGCTACTCGCAGCTGAGAAGGACCGTGGAGCTAGCGGCGAATTCGGAGAGCTCTTCGCTGCACTGCGCCGCTCGCAAGCGGCTTCGTTCTTCGCCTTCTGCCGTCCGGCGAGAGCTGAACTCCGGCGGTCAGTTGCAGCTCTGCCCAACAGCGTGTTCTCAGTTCTGCGGGCAAGCACGCCCTCTTGCCTTGGCCCCGGGAGCAAAGTCCCGAGCGAGCACTCGACTCAGTGCAATGCACCCGGAAGGACGCTCTCGCTCGCCTTTCAAGGAGCGATTCCTAACAGCAGAAGCAGCAGAGGCACAAACTGCATGACGAGAAGGGACAACGTAGAACACGTCTCTGTCCTGGCACATTTTCGTGTGCGATACTTCCTTCCGGGTCTTCGGGCCTTGCGAAGCCCCGTGTACTGCGAGCGCTGCTACTCGCAGCTGAGAAGGACCGTGGAGCTAGCGGCGAATTCGGAGAGCTCTTCGCTGCACTGCGCCGCTCGCAAGCGGCTTCGTTCTTCGCCTTCTGCCGTCCGGCGAGAGCTGAACTCCGGCGGTCAGTTGCAGCTCTGCCCAACAGCGTGTTCTCAGTTCTGCGGGCAAGCACGCCCTCTTGCCTTGGCCCCGGGAGCAAAGTCCCGAGCGAGCACTCGACTCAGTGCAATGCACCCGGAAGGACGCTCTCGCTCGTCTTTCAAGGAGCGATTCCTAACAGCAGAAGCAGCAGAGGCACAAACTGCATGACGAGAAGGGACAACGTAGAACACGTCTCTGTCCTGGCACATTTTCGTGTGCGATACTTCCCTCCGGGTCTTCGGGCCTTGCGAATCTCCGTGTACTGCGAGCGCTGCTACTGGCAGCTCAGAAGGACCGTGGAGCTAGCGGCGAATTCGGAGAGCTCTTCGCTGCACTGCGCCGCTCGCAAGCGGCTTCGTTCTTCGCCTTCTGCCGTCCGGCGAGAGCTGAACTCCGGCGGTCAGTTGCAGCTCTGCCCAACAGCGTGTTCTCAGTTCTGCGGGCAAGCACGCCCTCTTGCCTTGGCCCCGGGAGCAAAGTCCCGAGCGAGCACTCGACTCAGTGCAATGCACCCGGAAGGACGCTCTCGCTCGCCTTTCAAGGAGCGATTCCTAACAGCAGAAGCAGCAGAGGCACAAACTGCATGACGAGAAGGGACAACGTAGAACACGTCTCTGTCCTGGCACATTTTCGTGTGCGATACTTCCCTCCGGGTCTTCGGGCTTTGCGAAGCCCCGTGTACTGCGAGCGCTGCTACTCGCAGCTCAGAAGGACCGTGGAGCTAGCGGCGAATTCGGAGAGCTCTTCGCTGCACTGCGCCGCTCGCAAGCGGCTTCGTTCTTCGCCTTCTGCCGTCCGGCGAGAGCTGAACTCCGGCGGTCAGTTGCAGCTCTGCCCAACAGCGTGTTCTCAGTTCTGCGGGCAAGCACGCCCTCTTGCCTTGGCCCCGAGAGCAAAGTCCCGAGCGAGCACTCGACTCAGTGCAATGCACCCGGAAGGACGCTCTCGCTCGCCTTTCAAGGAGCGATTCCTAACAGCAGAAGCAGCAGAGGCACAAACTGCATGACGAGAAGGGACAACGTAGAACACGTCTCTGTCCTGGCACATTTCCGTGTGCCATACTTCCCTCCAAGTCTTCGGGCCTTGCGAAGCTCCGTGTACTGCGATCGCTGCTACTCGCAGCTGAGAAGGACCGTGGAGCTAGCGGCGAATTCGGAGAGCTCTTCGCTGCACTGCGCCGCTCGCAAGCGGCTTCGTTCTTCGCCTTCTGCCGTCCGGCGAGAGCTGAACTCCAGCGGTCAGTTGCAGCTCTGCCCAACAGCGTGTTCTCAGTTCTGCGGGCAAGCACGCCCTCTTGCCTTGGCCCCGAGTGCAAAGTCCCGAGCGAGCACTCGACTCAGTGCAATGCACCCGGAAGGACGCTCTCGCTCGCCTTTCAAGGAGCGATTCCTAACAGCAGAAGCAGCAGAGGCACAAACTGCATGACGAGAAGGGACAACGTAGAACACGTCTCTGTCCTGGCACATTTTCGTGTGCCATACTTCCCTCCGGGTCTTCGGGCCTTGCGAATCTCCGTGTACTGCGAGCGCTGCTACTCGCAGCTGAGAAGGACCGTGGAGCTAGCGGCGAATTCGGAGAGCTCTTCGCTGCACTGCGCCGCTCGCAAGCGGCTTCGTTCTTCGCCTTCTGCCGTCCGGCGAGAGCTGAACTCCGGCGGTCAGTTGCAGCTCTGCCCAACAGCGTGTTCTCAGTTCTGCGGGCAAGCACGCCCTCTTGCCTTGGCCCCGAGAGCAAAGTCCCGAGCGAGCACTCGACTCAGTGCAATGCACCCGGAAGGACGCTCTCGCTCGTCTTTCAAGGAGCGATTCCTAACAGCAGAAGCAGCAGAGGCACAAACTGCATGACGAGAAGGGACAACGTAGAACACGTCTCTGTCCTGGCACATTTTCGTGTGCGATACTTCCCTCCGGGTCTTCGGGCCTTGCGAAGCCCCGTGTACTGCGAGCGCTGCTACTCGCAGCTGAGAAGGACCGTGGAGCTAGCGGCGAATTCGGAGAGCTCTTCGCTGCACTGCGCCGCTCGCAAGCGGCTTCGTTCTTCGCCTTCTGCCGTCCGGCGAGAGCTGAACTCCGGCGGTCAGTTGCAGCTCTGCCCAACAGCGTGTTCTCAGTTCTGCGGGCAAGCACGCCCTCTTGCCTTGGCCCCGAGAGCAAAGTCCCGAGCGAGCACTCGACTCAGTGCAATGCACCCGGAAGGACGCTCTCGCTCGTCTTTCAAGGAGCGATTCCTAACAGCAGAAGCAGCAGAGGCACAAACTGCATGACGAGAAGGGACAACGTAGAACACGTCTCTGTCCTGGCACATTTGCGTGTGCCATACTTCCCTCCGGGTCTTCGGGCCTTGCGAAGCTCCGTGTACTGCGAGCGCTGCTACTCGCAGCTCAGAAGGACCGTGGAGCTAGCGGCGAATTCGGAGAGCTCTTCGCTGCACTGCGCCGCTCGCAAGCGGCTTCGTTCTTCGCCTTCTGCCGTCCGGCGAGAGCTGAACTCCGGCGGTCAGTTGCAGCTCTGCCCAACAGCGTGTTCTCAGTTCTGCGGGCAAGCACGCCCTCTTGCCTTGGCCCCGGGAGCAAAGTCCCGAGCGAGCACTCGACTCAGTGCAATGCACCCGGAAGGACGCTCTCGCTCGCCTTTCAAGGAGCGATTCCTAACAGCAGAAGCAGCAGAGGCACAAACTGCATGACGAGAAGGGACAACGTAGAACACGTCTCTGTCCTGGCACATTTTCGTGTGCGATACTTCCCTCCGGGTCTTCGGGCCTTGCGAAGCTCCGTGTACTGCGAGCGCTGCTACTCGCAGCTGAGAAGGACCGTGGAGCTAGCGGCGAATTCGGAGAGCTCTTCGCTGCACTGCGCCGCTCGCAAGCGGCTTCGTTCTTCGCCTTCTGCCGTCCGGCGAGAGCTGAACTCCGGCGGTCAGTTGCAGCTCTGCCCAACAGCGTGTTCTCAGTTCTGCGGGCAAGCACGCCCTCTTGCCTTGGCCCCGGGAGCAAAGTCCCGAGCGAGCACTCGACTCAGTGCAATGCACCCGGAAGGACGCTCTCGCTCGCCTTTCAAGGAGCGATTCCTAACAGCAGAAGCAGCAGAGGCACAAACTGCATGACGAGAAGGGACAACGTAGAACACGTCTCTGTCCTGGCACATTTGCGTGTGCCATACTTCCCTCCGGGTCTTCGGGCCTTGCGAAGCTCCGTGTACTGCGAGCGCTGCTACTCGCAGCTCAGAAGGACCGTGGAGCTAGCGGCGAATTCGGAGAGCTCTTCGCTGCACTGCGCCGCTCGCAAGCGGCTTCGTTCTTCGCCTTCTGCCGTCCGGCGAGAGCTGAACTCCGGCGGTCAGTTGCAGCTCTGCCCAACAGCGTGTTCTCAGTTCTGCGGGCAAGCACGCCCTCTTGCCTTGGCCCCGGGAGCAAAGTCCCGAGCGAGCACTCGACTCAGTGCAATGCACCCGGAAGGACGCTCTCGCTCGTCTTTCAAGGAGCGATTCCTAACAGCAGAAGCAGCAGAGGCACAAACTGCATGACGAGAAGGGACAACGTAGAACACGTCTCTGTCCTGGCACATTTGCGTGTGCCATACTTCCCTCCGGGTCTTCGGGCCTTGCGAAGCCCCGTGTACTGCGAGCGCTGCTACTCGCAGCTGAGAAGGACCGTGGAGCTAGCGGCGAATTCGGAGAGCTCTTCGCTGCACTGCGCCGCTCGCAAGCGGCTTCGTTCTTCGCCTTCTGCCGTCCGGCGAGAGCTGAACTCCGGCGGTCAGTTGCAGCTCTGCCCAACAGCGTGTTCTCAGTTCTGCGGGCAAGCACGCCCTCTTGCCTTGGCCCCGGGAGCAAAGTCCCGAGCGAGCACTCGACTCAGTGCAATGCACCCGGAAGGACGCTCTCGCTCGTCTTTCAAGGAGCGATTCCTAACAGCAGAAGCAGCAGAGGCACAAACTGCATGACGAGAAGGGACAACGTAGACCACGTCTCTGTCCTGGCACATTTGCGTGTGCGATACTTCCCTCCGGGTCTTCGGGCCTTGCGAAGCTCCGTGTACTGCGAGCGCTGCTACTCGCAGCTGAGAAGGACCGTGGAGCTAGCGGCGAATTCGGAGAGCTCTTCGCTGCACTGCGCCGCTCGCAAGCGGCTTCGTTCTTCGCCTTCTGCCGTCCGGCGAGAGCTGAACTCCGGCGGTCAGTTGCAGCTCTGCCCAACAGCGTGTTCTCAGTTCTGCGGGCAAGCACGCCCTCTTGCCTTGGCCCCGAGAGCAAAGTCCCGAGCGAGCACTCGACTCAGTGCAATGCACCCGGAAGGACGCTCTCGCTCGTCTTTCAAGGAGCGATTCCTAACAGCAGAAGCAGCAGAGGCACAAACTGCATGACGAGAAGGGACAACGTAGACCACGTCTCTGTCCTGGCACATTTGCGTGTGCGATACTTCCCTCCGGGTCTTCGGGCCTTGCGAAGCTCCGTGTACTGCGAGCGCTGCTACTCGCAGCTGAGAAGGACCGTGGAGCTAGCGGCGAATTCGGAGAGCTCTTCGCTGCACTGCGCCGCTCGCAAGCGGCTTCGTTCTTCGCCTTCTGCCGTCCGGCGAGAGCTGAACTCCGGCGGTCAGTTGCAGCTCTGCCCAACAGCGTGTTCTCAGTTCTGCGGGCAAGCACGCCCTCTTGCCTTGGCCCCGAGAGCAAAGTCCCGAGCGAGCACTCGACTCAGTGCAATGCACCCGGAAGGACGCTCTCGCTCGTCTTTCAAGGAGCGATTCCTAACAGCAGAAGCAGCAGAGGCACAAACTGCATGACGAGAAGGGACAACGTAGACCACGTCTCTGTCCTGGCACATTTGCGTGTGCGATACTTCCCTCCGGGTCTTCGGGCCTTGCGAAGCTCCGTGTACTGCGAGCGCTGCTACTCGCAGCTCAGAAGGACCGTGGAGCTAGCGGCGAATTCGGAGAGCTCTTCGCTGCACTGCGCCGCTCGCAAGCGGCTTCGTTCTTCGCCTTCTGCCGTCCGGCGAGAGCTGAACTCCGGCGGTCAGTTGCAGCTCTGCCCAACAGCGTGTTCTCAGTTCTGCGGGCAAGCACGCCCTCTTGCCTTGGCCCCGGGAGCAAAGTCCCGAGCGAGCACTCGACTCAGTGCAATGCACCCGGAAGGACGCTCTCGCTCGACTTTCAAGGAGCGATTCCTAACAGCAGAAGCAGCAGAGGCACAAACTGCATGACGAGAAGGGACAACGTAGAACACGTCTCTGTCCTGGCACATTTTCGTGTGCGATACTTCCCTCCGGGTCTTCGGGCCTTGCGAAGCCCCGTGTACTGCGAGCGCTGCTACTCGCAGCTGAGAAGGACCGTGGAGCTAGCGGCGAATTCGGAGAGCTCTTCGCTGCACTGCGCCGCTCGCAAGCGGCTTCGTTCTTCGCCTTCTGCCGTCCGGCGAGAGCTGAACTCCGGCGGTCAGTTGCAGCTCTGCCCAACAGCGTGTTCTCAGTTCTGCGGGCAAGCACGCCCTCTTGCCTTGGCCCCGAGAGCAAAGTCCCGAGCGAGCACTCGACTCAGTGCAATGCACCCGGAAGGACGCTCTCGCTCGCCTTTCAAGGAGCGATTCCTAACAGCAGAAGCAGCAGAGGCACAAACTGCATGACGAGAAGGGACAACGTAGAACACGTCTCTGTCCTGGCACATTTCCGTGTGCGATACTTCCCTCCGGGTCTTCGGGCCTTGCGAAGCTCCGTGTACTGCGAGCGCTGCTACTGGCAGCTCAGAAGGACCGTGGAGCTAGCGGCGAATTCGGAGAGCTCTTCGCTGCACTGCGCCGCTCGCAAGCGGCTTCGTTCTTCGCCTTCTGCCGTCCGGCGAGAGCTGAACTCCGGCGGTCAGTTGCAGCTCTGCCCAACAGCGTGTTCTCAGTTCTGCGGGCAAGCACGCCCTCTTGCCTTGGCCCCGAGAGCAAAGTCCCGAGCGAGCACTCGACTCAGTGCAATGCACCCGGAAGGACGCTCTCGCTCGCCTTTCAAGGAGCGATTCCTAACAGCAGAAGCAGCAGAGGCACAAACTGCATGACGAGAAGGGACAACGTAGAACACGTCTCTGTCCTGGCACATTTTCGTGTGCGATACTTCCCTCCGGGTCTTCGGGCCTTGCGAAGCCCCGTGTACTGCGAGCGCTGCTACTCGCAGCTCAGAAGGACCGTGGAGCTAGCGGCGAATTCGGAGAGCTCTTCGCTGCACTGCGCCGCTCGCAAGCGGCTTCGTTCTTCGCCTTCTGCCGTCCGGCGAGAGCTGAACTCCGGCGGTCAGTTGCAGCTCTGCCCAACAGCGTGTTCTCAGTTCTGCGGGCAAGCACGCCCTCTTGCCTTGGCCCCGAGAGCAAAGTCCCGAGCGAGCACTCGACTCAGTGCAATGCACCCGGAAGGACGCTCTCGCTCGTCTTTCAAGGAGCGATTCCTAACATCAGAAGCAGCAGAGGCACAAACTGCATGACGAGAAGGGACAACGTAGAACACGTCTCTGTCCTGGCACATTTGCGTGTGCCATACTTCCCTCCGGGTCTTCGGGCCTTACGAAGCCCCGTGTACTGCGAGCGCTGCTACTCGCAGCTCAGAAGGACCGTGGAGCTAGCGGCGAATTCGGAGAGCTCTTCGCTGCACTGCGCCGCTCGCAAGCGGCTTCGTTCTTCGCCTTCTGCCGTCCGGCGAGAGCTGAACTCCGGCGGTCAGTTGCAGCTCTGCCCAACAGCGTGTTCTCAGTTCTGCGGGCAAGCACGCCCTCTTGCCTTGGCCCCGGGAGCAAAGTCCCGAGCGAGCACTCGACTCAGTGCAATGCACCCGGAAGGACGCTCTCGCTCGTCTTTCAAGGAGCGATTCCTAACAGCAGAAGCAGCAGAGGCACAAACTGCATGACGAGAAGGGACAACGTAGACCACGTCTCTGTCCTGGCACATTTGCGTGTGCGATACTTCCCTCCGGGTCTTCGGGCCTTGCGAAGCTCCGTGTACTGCGAGCGCTGCTACTCGCAGCTGAGAAGGACCGTGGAGCTAGCGGCGAATTCGGAGAGCTCTTCGCTGCACTGCGCCGCTCGCAAGCGGCTTCGTTCTTCGCCTTCTGCCGTCCGGCGAGAGCTGAACTCCGGCGGTCAGTTGCAGCTCTGCCCAACAGCGTGTTCTCAGTTCTGCGGGCAAGCACGCCCTCTTGCCTTGGCCCCGAGAGCAAAGTCCCGAGCGAGCACTCGACTCAGTGCAATGCACCCGGAAGGACGCTCTCGCTCGTCTTTCAAGGAGCGATTCCTAACAGCAGAAGCAGCAGAGGCACAAACTGCATGACGAGAAGGGACAACGTAGACCACGTCTCTGTCCTGGCACATTTGCGTGTGCGATACTTCCCTCCGGGTCTTCGGGCCTTGCGAAGCTCCGTGTACTGCGAGCGCTGCTACTCGCAGCTGAGAAGGACCGTGGAGCTAGCGGCGAATTCGGAGAGCTCTTCGCTGCACTGCGCCGCTCGCAAGCGGCTTCGTTCTTCGCCTTCTGCCGTCCGGCGAGAGCTGAACTCCGGCGGTCAGTTGCAGCTCTGCCCAACAGCGTGTTCTCAGTTCTGCGGGCAAGCACGCCCTCTTGCCTTGGCCCCGAGAGCAAAGTCCCGAGCGAGCACTCGACTCAGTGCAATGCACCCGGAAGGACGCTCTCGCTCGTCTTTCAAGGAGCGATTCCTAACAGCAGAAGCAGCAGAGGCACAAACTGCATGACGAGAAGGGACAACGTAGACCACGTCTCTGTCCTGGCACATTTGCGTGTGCGATACTTCCCTCCGGGTCTTCGGGCCTTGCGAAGCTCCGTGTACTGCGAGCGCTGCTACTCGCAGCTCAGAAGGACCGTGGAGCTAGCGGCGAATTCGGAGAGCTCTTCGCTGCACTGCGCCGCTCGCAAGCGGCTTCGTTCTTCGCCTTCTGCCGTCCGGCGAGAGCTGAACTCCGGCGGTCAGTTGCAGCTCTGCCCAACAGCGTGTTCTCAGTTCTGCGGGCAAGCACGCCCTCTTGCCTTGGCCCCGGGAGCAAAGTCCCGAGCGAGCACTCGACTCAGTGCAATGCACCCGGAAGGACGCTCTCGCTCGTCTTTCAAGGAGCGATTCCTAACAGCAGAAGCAGCAGAGGCACAAACTGCATGACGAGAAGGGACAACGTAGAACACGTCTCTGTCCTGGCACATTTTCGTGTGCGATACTTCCCTCCGGGTCTTCGGGCCTTGCGAAGCCCCGTGTACTGCGAGCGCTGCTACTCGCAGCTGAGAAGGACCGTGGAGCTAGCGGCGAATTCGGAGAGCTCTTCGCTGCACTGCGCCGCTCGCAAGCGGCTTCGTTCTTCGCCTTCTGCCGTCCGGCGAGAGCTGAACTCCGGCGGTCAGTTGCAGCTCTGCCCAACAGCGTGTTCTCAGTTCTGCGGGCAAGCACGCCCTCTTGCCTTGGCCCCGAGAGCAAAGTCCCGAGCGAGCACTCGACTCAGTGCAATGCACCCGGAAGGACGCTCTCGCTCGCCTTTCAAGGAGCGATTCCTAACAGCAGAAGCAGCAGAGGCACAAACTGCATGACGAGAAGGGACAACGTAGAACACGTCTCTGTCCTGGCACATTTCCGTGTGCGATACTTCCCTCCGGGTCTTCGGGCCTTGCGAAGCTCCGTGTACTGCGAGCGCTGCTACTCGCAGCTCAGAAGGACCGTGGAGCTAGCGGCGAATTCGGAGAGCTCTTCGCTGCACTGCGCCGCTCGCAAGCGGCTTCGTTCTTCGCCTTCTGCCGTCCGGCGAGAGCTGAACTCCGGTGGTCAGTTGCAGCTCTGCCCAACAGCGTGTTCTCAGTTCTGCGGGCAAGCACGCCCTCTTGCCTTGGCCCCGGGAGCAAAGTCCCTAGCGAGCACTCGACTCAGTGCAATGCACCCGGAAGGACGCTCTCGCTCGTCTTTCAAGGAGCGATTCCTAACAGCAGAAGCAGCAGAGGCACAAACTGCATGACGAGAAGGGACAACGTAGAACACGTCTCTGTCCTGGCACATTTTCGTGTGCGATACTTCCCTCCGGGTCTTCGGGCCTTGCGAATCTCCGTGTACTGCGAGCGCTGCTACTGGCAGCTCAGAAGGACCGTGGAGCTAGCGGCGAATTCGGAGAGCTCTTCGCTGCACTGCGCCGCTCGCAAGCGGCTTCGTTCTTCGCCTTCTGCCGTCCGGCGAGAGCTGAACTCCGGCGGTCAGTTGCAGCTCTGCCCAACAGCGTGTTCTCAGTTCTGCGGGCAAGCACGCCCTCTTGCCTTGGCCCCGAGAGCAAAGTCCCGAGCGAGCACTCGACTCAGTGCAATGCACCCGGAAGGACGCTCTCGCTCGCCTTTCAAGGAGCGATTCCTAACAGCAGAAGCAGCAGAGGCACAAACTGCATGACGAGAAGGGACAACGTAGAACACGTCTCTGTCCTGGCACATTTTCGTGTGCGATACTTCCCTCCGGGTCTTCGGGCCTTGCGAAGCCCCGTGTACTGCGAGCGCTGCTACTCGCAGCTCAGAAGGACCGTGGAGCTAGCGGCGAATTCGGAGAGCTCTTCGCTGCACTGCGCCGCTCGCAAGCGGCTTCGTTCTTCGCCTTCTGCCGTCCGGCGAGAGCTGAACTCCGGCGGTCAGTTGCAGCTCTGCCCAACAGCGTGTTCTCAGTTCTGCGGGCAAGCACGCCCTCTTGCCTTGGCCCCGAGTGCAAAGTCCCGAGCGAGCACTCGACTCAGTGCAATGCACCCGGAAGGACGCTCTCGCTCGCCTTTCAAGGAGCGATTCCTAACAGCAGAAGCAGCAGAGGCACAAACTGCATGACGAGAAGGGACAACGTAGAACACGTCTCTGTCCTGGCACATTTTCGTGTGCGATACTTCCCTCCGGGTCTTCGGGCCTTGCGAAGCCCCGTGTACTGCGAGCGCTGCTACTCGCAGCTCAGAAGGACCGTGGAGCTAGCGGCGAATTCGGAGAGCTCTTCGCTGCACTGCGCCGCTCGCAAGCGGCTTCGTTCTTCGCCTTCTGCCGTCCGGCGAGAGCTGAACTCCGGCGGTCAGTTGCAGCTCTGCCCAACAGCGTGTTCTCAGTTCTGCGGGCAAGCACGCCCTCTTGCCTTGGCCCCGGGAGCAAAGTCCCGAGCGAGCACTCGACTCAGTGCAATGCACCCGGAAGGACGCTCTCGCTCGTCTTTCAAGGAGCGATTCCTAACAGCAGAAGCAGCAGAGGCACAAACTGCATGACGAGAAGGGACAACGTAGAACACGTCTCTGTCCTGGCACATTTTCGTGTGCGATACTTCCCTCCGGGTCTTCGGGCCTTGCGAATCTCCGTGTACTGCGAGCGCTGCTACTGGCAGCTCAGAAGGACCGTGGAGCTAGCGGCGAATTCGGAGAGCTCTTCGCTGCACTGCGCCGCTCGCAAGCGGCTTCGTTCTTCGCCTTCTGCCGTCCGGCGAGAGCTGAACTCCGGCGGTCAGTTGCAGCTCTGCCCAACAGCGTGTTCTCAGTTCTGCGGGCAAGCACGCCCTCTTGCCTTGGCCCCGGGAGCAAAGTCCCGAGCGAGCACTCGACTCAGTGCAATGCACCCGGAAGGACGCTCTCGCTCGCCTTTCAAGGAGCGATTCCTAACAGCAGAAGCAGCAGAGGCACAAACTGCATGACGAGAAGGGACAACGTAGAACACGTCTCTGTCCTGGCACATTTGCGTGTGCCATACTTCCCTCCGGGTCTTCGGGCCTTGCGAAGCTCCGTGTACTGCGAGCGCTGCTACTCGCAGCTCAGAAGGACCGTGGAGCTAGCGGCGAATTCGGAGAGCTCTTCGCTGCACTGCGCCGCTCGCAAGCGGCTTCGTTCTTCGCCTTCTGCCGTCCGGCGAGAGCTGAACTCCGGCGGTCAGTTGCAGCTCTGCCCAACAGCGTGTTCTCAGTTCTGCGGGCAAGCACGCCCTCTTGCCTTGGCCCCGAGAGCAAAGTCCCGAGCGAGCACTCGACTCAGTGCAATGCACCCGGAAGGACGCTCTCGCTCGCCTTTCAAGGAGCGATTCCTAACAGCAGAAGCAGCAGAGGCACAAACTGCATGACGAGAAGGGACAACGTAGAACACGTCTCTGTCCTGGCACATTTTCGTGTGCGATACTTCCCTCCGGGTCTTCGGGCCTTGCGAAGCTCCGTGTACTGCGAGCGCTGCTACTCGCAGCTGAGAAGGACCGTGGAGCTAGCGGCGAATTCGGAGAGCTCTTCGCTGCACTGCGCCGCTCGCAAGCGGCTTCGTTCTTCGCCTTCTGCCGTCCGGCGAGAGCTGAACTCCGGCGGTCAGTTGCAGCTCTGCCCAACAGCGTGTTCTCAGTTCTGCGGGCAAGCACGCCCTCTTGCCTTGGCCCCGAGTGCAAAGTCCCGAGCGAGCACTCGACTCAGTGCAATGCACCCGGAAGGACGCTCTCGCTCGCCTTTCAAGGAGCGATTCCTAACAGCAGAAGCAGCAGAGGCACAAACTGCATGACGAGAAGGGACAACGTAGAACACGTCTCTGTCCTGGCACATTTGCGTGTGCCATACTTCCCTCCGGGTCTTCGGGCCTTGCGAAGCTCCGTGTACTGCGAGCGCTGCTACTCGCAGCTCAGAAGGACCGTGGAGCTAGCGGCGAATTCGGAGAGCTCTTCGCTGCACTGCGCCGCTCGCAAGCGGCTTCGTTCTTCGCCTTCTGCCGTCCGGCGAGAGCTGAACTCCGGCGGTCAGTTGCAGCTCTGCCCAACAGCGTGTTCTCAGTTCTGCGGGCAAGCACGCCCTCTTGCCTTGGCCCCGAGAGCAAAGTCCCGAGCGAGCACTCGACTCAGTGCAATGCACCCGGAAGGACGCTCTCGCTCGCCTTTCAAGGAGCGATTCCTAACAGCAGAAGCAGCAGAGGCACAAACTGCATGACGAGAAGGGACAACGTAGAACACGTCTCTGTCCTGGCACATTTGCGTGTGCCATACTTCCCTCCGGGTCTTCGGGCCTTGCGAAGCTCCGTGTACTGCGAGCGCTGCTACTCGCAGCTGAGAAGGACCGTGGAGCTAGCGGCGAATTCGGAGAGCTCTTCGCTGCACTGCGCCGCTCGCAAGCGGCTTCGTTCTTCGCCTTCTGCCGTCCGGCGAGAGCTGAACTCCGGCGGTCAGTTGCAGCTCTGCCCAACAGCGTGTTCTCAGTTCTGCGGGCAAGCACGCCCTCTTGCCTTGGCCCCGGGAGCAAAGTCCCGAGCGAGCACTCGACTCAGTGCAATGCACCCGGAAGGACGCTCTCGCTCGCCTTTCAAGGAGCGATTCCTAACAGCAGAAGCAGCAGAGGCACAAACTGCATGACGAGAAGGGACAACGTAGAACACGTCTCTGTCCTGGCACATTTTCGTGTGCGATACTTCCTTCCGGGTCTTCGGGCCTTGCGAAGCCCCGTGTACTGCGAGCGCTGCTACTCGCAGCTGAGAAGGACCGTGGAGCTAGCGGCGAATTCGGAGAGCTCTTCGCTGCACTGCGCCGCTCGCAAGCGGCTTCGTTCTTCGCCTTCTGCCGTCCGGCGAGAGCTGAACTCCGGCGGTCAGTTGCAGCTCTGCCCAACAGCGTGTTCTCAGTTCTGCGGGCAAGCACGCCCTCTTGCCTTGGCCCCGGGAGCAAAGTCCCGAGCGAGCACTCGACTCAGTGCAATGCACCCGGAAGGACGCTCTCGCTCGCCTTTCAAGGAGCGATTCCTAACAGCAGAAGCAGCAGAGGCACAAACTGCATGACGAGAAGGGACAACGTAGAACACGTCTCTGTCCTGGCACATTTTCGTGTGCGATACTTCCCTCCGGGTCTTCGGGCCTTGCGAAGCCCTGTGTACTGCGAGCGCTGCTACTCGCAGCTGAGAAGGACCGTGGAGCTAGCGGCGAATTCGGAGAGCTCTTCGCTGCACTGCGCCGCTCGCAAGCGGCTTCGTTCTTCGCCTTCTGCCGTCCGGCGAGAGCTGAACTCCGGCGGTCAGTTGCAGCTCTGCCCAACAGCGTGTTCTCAGTTCTGCGGGCAAGCACGCCCTCTTGCCTTGGCCCCGAGAGCAAAGTCCCGAGCGAGCACTCGACTCAGTGCAATGCACCCGGAAGGACGCTCTCGCTCGTCTTTCAAGGAGCGATTCCTAACAGCAGAAGCAGCAGAGGCACAAACTGCATGACGAGAAGGGACAACGTAGAACACGTCTCTGTCCTGGCACATTTCCGTGTGCCATACTTCCCTCCAAGTCTTCGGGCCTTGCGAAGCTCCGTGTACTGCGATCGCTGCTACTCGCAGCTGAGAAGGACCGTGGAGCTAGCGGCGAATTCGGAGAGCTCTTCGCTGCACTGCGCCGCTCGCAAGCGGCTTCGTTCTTCGCCTTCTGCCGTCCGGCGAGAGCTGAACTCCAGCGGTCAGTTGCAGCTCTGCCCAACAGCGTGTTCTCAGTTCTGCGGGCAAGCACGCCCTCTTGCCTTGGCCCCGGGAGCAAAGTCCCGAGCGAGCACTCGACTCAGTGCAATGCACCCGGAAGGACGCTCTCGCTCGTCTTTCAAGGAGCGATTCCTAACAGCAGAAGCAGCAGAGGCACAAACTGCATGACGAGAAGGGACAACGTAGAACACGTCTCTGTCCTGGCACATTTTCGTGTGCGATACTTCCCTCCGGGTCTTCGGGCCTTGCGAAGCCCCGTGTACTGCGAGCGCTGCTACTCGCAGCTGAGAAGGACCGTGGAGCTAGCGGCGAATTCGGAGAGCTCTTCGCTGCACTGCGCCGCTCGCAAGCGGCTTCGTTCTTCGCCTTCTGCCGTCCGGCGAGAGCTGAACTCCGGCGGTCAGTTGCAGCTCTGCCCAACAGCGTGTTCTCAGTTCTGCGGGCAAGCACGCCCTCTTGCCTTGGCCCCGAGAGCAAAGTCCCGAGCGAGCACTCGACTCAGTGCAATGCACCCGGAAGGACGCTCTCGCTCGTCTTTCAAGGAGCGATTCCTAACAGCAGAAGCAGCAGAGGCACAAACTGCATGACGAGAAGGGACAACGTAGAACACGTCTCTGTCCTGGCACATTTGCGTGTGCCATACTTCCCTCCGGGTCTTCGGGCCTTGCGAAGCTCCGTGTACTGCGAGCGCTGCTACTCGCAGCTCAGAAGGACCGTGGAGCTAGCGGCGAATTCGGAGAGCTCTTCGCTGCACTGCGCCGCTCGCAAGCGGCTTCGTTCTTCGCCTTCTGCCGTCCGGCGAGAGCTGAACTCCGGCGGTCAGTTGCAGCTCTGCCCAACAGCGTGTTCTCAGTTCTGCGGGCAAGCACGCCCTCTTGCCTTGGCCCCGAGAGCAAAGTCCCGAGCGAGCACTCGACTCAGTGCAATGCACCCGGAAGGACGCTCTCGCTCGCCTTTCAAGGAGCGATTCCTAACAGCAGAAGCAGCAGAGGCACAAACTGCATGACGAGAAGGGACAACGTAGAACACGTCTCTGTCCTGGCACATTTTCGTGTGCGATACTTCCCTCCGGGTCTTCGGGCCTTGCGAAGCTCCGTGTACTGCGAGCGCTGCTACTCGCAGCTGAGAAGGACCGTGGAGCTAGCGGCGAATTCGGAGAGCTCTTCGCTGCACTGCGCCGCTCGCAAGCGGCTTCGTTCTTCGCCTTCTGCCGTCCGGCGAGAGCTGAACTCCGGCGGTCAGTTGCAGCTCTGCCCAACAGCGTGTTCTCAGTTCTGCGGGCAAGCACGCCCTCTTGCCTTGGCCCCGAGAGCAAAGTCCCGAGCGAGCACTCGACTCAGTGCAATGCACCCGGAAGGACGCTCTCGCTCGCCTTTCAAGGAGCGATTCCTAACAGCAGAAGCAGCAGAGGCACAAACTGCATGACGAGAAGGGACAACGTAGAACACGTCTCTGTCCTGGCACATTTCCGTGTGCCATACTTCCCTCCAAGTCTTCGGGCCTTGCGAAGCTCCGTGTACTGCGATCGCTGCTACTCGCAGCTGAGAAGGACCGTGGAGCTAGCGGCGAATTCGGAGAGCTCTTCGCTGCACTGCGCCGCTCGCAAGCGGCTTCGTTCTTCGCCTTCTGCCGTCCGGCGAGAGCTGAACTCCAGCGGTCAGTTGCAGCTCTGCCCAACAGCGTGTTCTCAGTTCTGCGGGCAAGCACGCCCTCTTGCCTTGGCCCCGAGTGCAAAGTCCCGAGCGAGCACTCGACTCAGTGCAATGCACCCGGAAGGACGCTCTCGCTCGCCTTTCAAGGAGCGATTCCTAACAGCAGAAGCAGCAGAGGCACAAACTGCATGACGAGAAGGGACAACGTAGAACACGTCTCTGTCCTGGCACATTTTCGTGTGCCATACTTCCCTCCGGGTCTTCGGGCCTTGCGAAGCTCCGTGTACTGCGAGCGCTGCTACTCGCAGCTGAGAAGGACCGTGGAGCTAGCGGCGAATTCGGAGAGCTCTTCGCTGCACTGCGCCGCTCGCAAGCGGCTTCGTTCTTCGCCTTCTGCCGTCCGGCGAGAGCTGAACTCCGGCGGTCAGTTGCAGCTCTGCCCAACAGCGTGTTCTCAGTTCTGCGGGCAAGCACGCCCTCTTGCCTTGGCCCCGGGAGCAAAGTCCCGAGCGAGCACTCGACTCAGTGCAATGCACCCGGAAGGACGCTCTCGCTCGTCTTTCAAGGAGCGATTCCTAACAGCAGAAGCAGCAGAGGCACAAACTGCATGACGAGAAGGGACAACGTAGAACACGTCTCTGTCCTGGCACATTTTCGTGTGCGATACTTCCCTCCGGGTCTTCGGGCCTTGCGAAGCCCCGTGTACTGCGAGCGCTGCTACTCGCAGCTGAGAAGGACCGTGGAGCTAGCGGCGAATTCGGAGAGCTCTTCGCTGCACTGCGCCGCTCGCAAGCGGCTTCGTTCTTCGCCTTCTGCCGTCCGGCGAGAGCTGAACTCCGGCGGTCAGTTGCAGCTCTGCCCAACAGCGTGTTCTCAGTTCTGCGGGCAAGCACGCCCTCTTGCCTTGGCCCCGAGAGCAAAGTCCCGAGCGAGCACTCGACTCAGTGCAATGCACCCGGAAGGACGCTCTCGCTCGTCTTTCAAGGAGCGATTCCTAACAGCAGAAGCAGCAGAGGCACAAACTGCATGACGAGAAGGGACAACGTAGAACACGTCTCTGTCCTGGCACATTTGCGTGTGCCATACTTCCCTCCGGGTCTTCGGGCCTTGCGAAGCTCCGTGTACTGCGAGCGCTGCTACTCGCAGCTCAGAAGGACCGTGGAGCTAGCGGCGAATTCGGAGAGCTCTTCGCTGCACTGCGCCGCTCGCAAGCGGCTTCGTTCTTCGCCTTCTGCCGTCCGGCGAGAGCTGAACTCCGGCGGTCAGTTGCAGCTCTGCCCAACAGCGTGTTCTCAGTTCTGCGGGCAAGCACGCCCTCTTGCCTTGGCCCCGAGAGCAAAGTCCCGAGCGAGCACTCGACTCAGTGCAATGCACCCGGAAGGACGCTCTCGCTCGCCTTTCAAGGAGCGATTCCTAACAGCAGAAGCAGCAGAGGCACAAACTGCATGACGAGAAGGGACAACGTAGAACACGTCTCTGTCCTGGCACATTTTCGTGTGCGATACTTCCCTCCGGGTCTTCGGGCCTTGCGAAGCTCCGTGTACTGCGAGCGCTGCTACTCGCAGCTGAGAAGGACCGTGGAGCTAGCGGCGAATTCGGAGAGCTCTTCGCTGCACTGCGCCGCTCGCAAGCGGCTTCGTTCTTCGCCTTCTGCCGTCCGGCGAGAGCTGAACTCCGGCGGTCAGTTGCAGCTCTGCCCAACAGCGTGTTCTCAGTTCTGCGGGCAAGCACGCCCTCTTGCCTTGGCCCCGAGAGCAAAGTCCCGAGCGAGCACTCGACTCAGTGCAATGCACCCGGAAGGACGCTCTCGCTCGCCTTTCAAGGAGCGATTCCTAACAGCAGAAGCAGCAGAGGCACAAACTGCATGACGAGAAGGGACAACGTAGAACACGTCTCTGTCCTGGCACATTTCCGTGTGCCATACTTCCCTCCAAGTCTTCGGGCCTTGCGAAGCTCCGTGTACTGCGATCGCTGCTACTCGCAGCTGAGAAGGACCGTGGAGCTAGCGGCGAATTCGGAGAGCTCTTCGCTGCACTGCGCCGCTCGCAAGCGGCTTCGTTCTTCGCCTTCTGCCGTCCGGCGAGAGCTGAACTCCAGCGGTCAGTTGCAGCTCTGCCCAACAGCGTGTTCTCAGTTCTGCGGGCAAGCACGCCCTCTTGCCTTGGCCCCGAGTGCAAAGTCCCGAGCGAGCACTCGACTCAGTGCAATGCACCCGGAAGGACGCTCTCGCTCGCCTTTCAAGGAGCGATTCCTAACAGCAGAAGCAGCAGAGGCACAAACTGCATGACGAGAAGGGACAACGTAGAACACGTCTCTGTCCTGGCACATTTTCGTGTGCCATACTTCCCTCCGGGTCTTCGGGCCTTGCGAAGCTCCGTGTACTGCGAGCGCTGCTACTCGCAGCTGAGAAGGACCGTGGAGCTAGCGGCGAATTCGGAGAGCTCTTCGCTGCACTGCGCCGCTCGCAAGCGGCTTCGTTCTTCGCCTTCTGCCGTCCGGCGAGAGCTGAACTCCGGCGGTCAGTTGCAGCTCTGCCCAACAGCGTGTTCTCAGTTCTGCGGGCAAGCACGCCCTCTTGCCTTGGCCCCGGGAGCAAAGTCCCGAGCGAGCACTCGACTCAGTGCAATGCACCCGGAAGGACGCTCTCGCTCGTCTTTCAAGGAGCGATTCCTAACAGCAGAAGCAGCAGAGGCACAAACTGCATGACGAGAAGGGACAACGTAGAACACGTCTCTGTCCTGGCACATTTTCGTGTGCGATACTTCCTTCCGGGTCTTCGGGCCTTGCGAAGCCCCGTGTACTGCGAGCGCTGCTACTCGCAGCTGAGAAGGACCGTGGAGCTAGCGGCGAATTCGGAGAGCTCTTCGCTGCACTGCGCCGCTCGCAAGCGGCTTCGTTCTTCGCCTTCTGCCGTCCGGCGAGAGCTGAACTCCGGCGGTCAGTTGCAGCTCTGCCCAACAGCGTGTTCTCAGTTCTGCGGGCAAGCACGCCCTCTTGCCTTGGCCCCGGGAGCAAAGTCCCGAGCGAGCACTCGACTCAGTGCAATGCACCCGGAAGGACGCTCTCGCTCGTCTTTCAAGGAGCGATTCCTAACAGCAGAAGCAGCAGAGGCACAAACTGCATGACGAGAAGGGACAACGTAGAACACGTCTCTGTCCTGGCACATTTTCGTGTGCCATACTTCCCTCCGGGTCTTCGGGCCTTGCGAATCTCCGTGTACTGCGAGCGCTGCTACTGGCAGCTCAGAAGGACCGTGGAGCTAGCGGCGAATTCGGAGAGCTCTTCGCTGCACTGCGCCGCTCGCAAGCGGCTTCGTTCTTCGCCTTCTGCCGTCCGGCGAGAGCTGAACTCCGGCGGTCAGTTGCAGCTCTGCCCAACAGCGTGTTCTCAGTTCTGCGGGCAAGCACGCCCTCTTGCCTTGGCCCCGAGAGCAAAGTCCCGAGCGAGCACTCGACTCAGTGCAATGCACCCGGAAGGACGCTCTCGCTCGCCTTTCAAGGAGCGATTCCTAACAGCAGAAGCAGCAGAGGCACAAACTGCATGACGAGAAGGGACAACGTAGAACACGTCTCTGTCCTGGCACATTTTCGTGTGCGATACTTCCCTCCGGGTCTTCGGGCCTTGCGAAGCTCCGTGTACTGCGAGCGCTGCTACTCGCAGCTGAGAAGGACCGTGGAGCTAGCGGCGAATTCGGAGAGCTCTTCGCTGCACTGCGCCGCTCGCAAGCGGCTTCGTTCTTCGCCTTCTGCCGTCCGGCGAGAGCTGAACTCCGGCGGTCAGTTGCAGCTCTGCCCAACAGCGTGTTCTCAGTTCTGCGGGCAAGCACGCCCTCTTGCCTTGGCCCCGAGAGCAAAGTCCCGAGCGAGCACTCGACTCAGTGCAATGCACCCGGAAGGACGCTCTCGCTCGCCTTTCAAGGAGCGATTCCTAACAGCAGAAGCAGCAGAGGCACAAACTGCATGACGAGAAGGGACAACGTAGAACACGTCTCTGTCCTGGCACATTTTCGTGTGCCATACTTCCCTCCGGGTCTTCGGGCCTTGCGAAGCTCCGTGTACTGCGAGCGCTGCTACTCGCAGCTGAGAAGGACCGTGGAGCTAGCGGCGAATTCGGAGAGCTCTTCGCTGCACTGCGCCGCTCGCAAGCGGCTTCGTTCTTCGCCTTCTGCCGTCCGGCGAGAGCTGAACTCCGGCGGTCAGTTGCAGCTCTGCCCAACAGCGTGTTCTCAGTTCTGCGGGCAAGCACGCCCTCTTGCCTTGGCCCCGAGAGCAAAGTCCCGAGCGAGCACTCGACTCAGTGCAATGCACCCGGAAGGACGCTCTCGCTCGCCTTTCAAGGAGCGATTCCTAACAGCAGAAGCAGCAGAGGCACAAACTGCATGACGAGAAGGGACAACGTAGAACACGTCTCTGTCCTGGCACATTTCCGTGTGCCATACTTCCCTCCAAGTCTTCGGGCCTTGCGAAGCTCCGTGTACTGCGATCGCTGCTACTCGCAGCTGAGAAGGACCGTGGAGCTAGCGGCGAATTCGGAGAGCTCTTCGCTGCACTGCGCCGCTCGCAAGCGGCTTCGTTCTTCGCCTTCTGCCGTCCGGCGAGAGCTGAACTCCAGCGGTCAGTTGCAGCTCTGCCCAACAGCGTGTTCTCAGTTCTGCGGGCAAGCACGCCCTCTTGCCTTGGCCCCGAGTGCAAAGTCCCGAGCGAGCACTCGACTCAGTGCAATGCACCCGGAAGGACGCTCTCGCTCGCCTTTCAAGGAGCGATTCCTAACAGCAGAAGCAGCAGAGGCACAAACTGCATGACGAGAAGGGACAACGTAGAACACGTCTCTGTCCTGGCACATTTTCGTGTGCCATACTTCCCTCCGGGTCTTCGGGCCTTGCGAAGCTCCGTGTACTGCGAGCGCTGCTACTCGCAGCTGAGAAGGACCGTGGAGCTAGCGGCGAATTCGGAGAGCTCTTCGCTGCACTGCGCCGCTCGCAAGCGGCTTCGTTCTTCGCCTTCTGCCGTCCGGCGAGAGCTGAACTCCGGCGGTCAGTTGCAGCTCTGCCCAACAGCGTGTTCTCAGTTCTGCGGGCAAGCACGCCCTCTTGCCTTGGCCCCGGGAGCAAAGTCCCGAGCGAGCACTCGACTCAGTGCAATGCACCCGGAAGGACGCTCTCGCTCGCCTTTCAAGGAGCGATTCCTAACAGCAGAAGCAGCAGAGGCACAAACTGCATGACGAGAAGGGACAACGTAGAACACGTCTCTGTCCTGGCACATTTTCGTGTGCGATACTTCCTTCCGGGTCTTCGGGCCTTGCGAAGCCCCGTGTACTGCGAGCGCTGCTACTCGCAGCTGAGAAGGACCGTGGAGCTAGCGGCGAATTCGGAGAGCTCTTCGCTGCACTGCGCCGCTCGCAAGCGGCTTCGTTCTTCGCCTTCTGCCGTCCGGCGAGAGCTGAACTCCGGCGGTCAGTTGCAGCTCTGCCCAACAGCGTGTTCTCAGTTCTGCGGGCAAGCACGCCCTCTTGCCTTGGCCCCGGGAGCAAAGTCCCGAGCGAGCACTCGACTCAGTGCAATGCACCCGGAAGGACGCTCTCGCTCGTCTTTCAAGGAGCGATTCCTAACAGCAGAAGCAGCAGAGGCACAAACTGCATGACGAGAAGGGACAACGTAGAACACGTCTCTGTCCTGGCACATTTTCGTGTGCGATACTTCCCTCCGGGTCTTCGGGCCTTGCGAATCTCCGTGTACTGCGAGCGCTGCTACTGGCAGCTCAGAAGGACCGTGGAGCTAGCGGCGAATTCGGAGAGCTCTTCGCTGCACTGCGCCGCTCGCAAGCGGCTTCGTTCTTCGCCTTCTGCCGTCCGGCGAGAGCTGAACTCCGGCGGTCAGTTGCAGCTCTGCCCAACAGCGTGTTCTCAGTTCTGCGGGCAAGCACGCCCTCTTGCCTTGGCCCCGAGAGCAAAGTCCCGAGCGAGCACTCGACTCAGTGCAATGCACCCGGAAGGACGCTCTCGCTCGCCTTTCAAGGAGCGATTCCTAACAGCAGAAGCAGCAGAGGCACAAACTGCATGACGAGAAGGGACAACGTAGAACACGTCTCTGTCCTGGCACATTTTCGTGTGCGATACTTCCCTCCGGGTCTTCGGGCCTTGCGAAGCTCCGTGTACTGCGAGCGCTGCTACTCGCAGCTGAGAAGGACCGTGGAGCTAGCGGCGAATTCGGAGAGCTCTTCGCTGCACTGCGCCGCTCGCAAGCGGCTTCGTTCTTCGCCTTCTGCCGTCCGGCGAGAGCTGAACTCCGGCGGTCAGTTGCAGCTCTGCCCAACAGCGTGTTCTCAGTTCTGCGGGCAAGCACGCCCTCTTGCCTTGGCCCCGAGAGCAAAGTCCCGAGCGAGCACTCGACTCAGTGCAATGCACCCGGAAGGACGCTCTCGCTCGCCTTTCAAGGAGCGATTCCTAACAGCAGAAGCAGCAGAGGCACAAACTGCATGACGAGAAGGGACAACGTAGAACACGTCTCTGTCCTGGCACATTTTCGTGTGCGATACTTCCCTCCGGGTCTTCGGGCCTTGCGAAGCTCCGTGTACTGCGATCGCTGCTACTCGCAGCTGAGAAGGACCGTGGAGCTAGCGGCGAATTCGGAGAGCTCTTCGCTGCACTGCGCCGCTCGCAAGCGGCTTCGTTCTTCGCCTTCTGCCGTCCGGCGAGAGCTGAACTCCGGCGGTCAGTTGCAGCTCTGCCCAACAGCGTGTTCTCAGTTCTGCGGGCAAGCACGCCCTCTTGCCTTGGCCCCGAGAGCAAAGTCCCGAGCGAGCACTCGACTCAGTGCAATGCACCCGGAAGGACGCTCTCGCTCGCCTTTCAAGGAGCGATTCCTAACAGCAGAAGCAGCAGAGGCACAAACTGCATGACGAGAAGGGACAACGTAGAACACGTCTCTGTCCTGGCACATTTTCGTGTGCGATACTTCCCTCCGGGTCTTCGGGCCTTGCGAAGCTCCGTGTACTGCGAGCGCTGCTACTCGCAGCTGAGAAGGACCGTGGAGCTAGCGGCGAATTCGGAGAGCTCTTCGCTGCACTGCGCCGCTCGCAAGCGGCTTCGTTCTTCGCCTTCTGCCGTCCGGCGAGAGCTGAACTCCGGCGGTCAGTTGCAGCTCTGCCCAACAGCGTGTTCTCAGTTCTGCGGGCAAGCACGCCCTCTTGCCTTGGCCCCGGGAGCAAAGTCCCGAGCGAGCACTCGACTCAGTGCAATGCACCCGGAAGGACGCTCTCGCTCGCCTTTCAAGGAGCGATTCCTAACAGCAGAAGCAGCAGAGGCACAAACTGCATGACGAGAAGGGACAACGTAGAACACGTCTCTGTCCTGGCACATTTTCGTGTGCGATACTTCCTTCCGGGTCTTCGGGCCTTGCGAAGCCCCGTGTACTGCGAGCGCTGCTACTCGCAGCTGAGAAGGACCGTGGAGCTAGCGGCGAATTCGGAGAGCTCTTCGCTGCACTGCGCCGCTCGCAAGCGGCTTCGTTCTTCGCCTTCTGCCGTCCGGCGAGAGCTGAACTCCGGCGGTCAGTTGCAGCTCTGCCCAACAGCGTGTTCTCAGTTCTGCGGGCAAGCACGCCCTCTTGCCTTGGCCCCGGGAGCAAAGTCCCGAGCGAGCACTCGACTCAGTGCAATGCACCCGGAAGGACGCTCTCGCTCGTCTTTCAAGGAGCGATTCCTAACAGCAGAAGCAGCAGAGGCACAAACTGCATGACGAGAAGGGACAACGTAGAACACGTCTCTGTCCTGGCACATTTTCGTGTGCGATACTTCCCTCCGGGTCTTCGGGCCTTGCGAATCTCCGTGTACTGCGAGCGCTGCTACTGGCAGCTCAGAAGGACCGTGGAGCTAGCGGCGAATTCGGAGAGCTCTTCGCTGCACTGCGCCGCTCGCAAGCGGCTTCGTTCTTCGCCTTCTGCCGTCCGGCGAGAGCTGAACTCCGGCGGTCAGTTGCAGCTCTGCCCAACAGCGTGTTCTCAGTTCTGCGGGCAAGCACGCCCTCTTGCCTTGGCCCCGGGAGCAAAGTCCCGAGCGAGCACTCGACTCAGTGCAATGCACCCGGAAGGACGCTCTCGCTCGCCTTTCAAGGAGCGATTCCTAACAGCAGAAGCAGCAGAGGCACAAACTGCATGACGAGAAGGGACAACGTAGAACACGTCTCTGTCCTGGCACATTTTCGTGTGCGATACTTCCCTCCGGGTCTTCGGGCTTTGCGAAGCCCCGTGTACTGCGAGCGCTGCTACTCGCAGCTCAGAAGGACCGTGGAGCTAGCGGCGAATTCGGAGAGCTCTTCGCTGCACTGCGCCGCTCGCAAGCGGCTTCGTTCTTCGCCTTCTGCCGTCCGGCGAGAGCTGAACTCCGGCGGTCAGTTGCAGCTCTGCCCAACAGCGTGTTCTCAGTTCTGCGGGCAAGCACGCCCTCTTGCCTTGGCCCCGAGAGCAAAGTCCCGAGCGAGCACTCGACTCAGTGCAATGCACCCGGAAGGACGCTCTCGCTCGCCTTTCAAGGAGCGATTCCTAACAGCAGAAGCAGCAGAGGCACAAACTGCATGACGAGAAGGGACAACGTAGAACACGTCTCTGTCCTGGCACATTTTCGTGTGCGATACTTCCCTCCGGGTCTTCGGGCCTTGCGAATCTCCGTGTACTGCGAGCGCTGCTACTGGCAGCTCAGAAGGACCGTGGAGCTAGCGGCGAATTCGGAGAGCTCTTCGCTGCACTGCGCCGCTCGCAAGCGGCTTCGTTCTTCGCCTTCTGCCGTCCGGCGAGAGCTGAACTCCGGCGGTCAGTTGCAGCTCTGCCCAACAGCGTGTTCTCAGTTCTGCGGGCAAGCACGCCCTCTTGCCTTGGCCCCGAGAGCAAAGTCCCGAGCGAGCACTCGACTCAGTGCAATGCACCCGGAAGGACGCTCTCGCTCGCCTTTCAAGGAGCGATTCCTAACAGCAGAAGCAGCAGAGGCACAAACTGCATGACGAGAAGGGACAACGTAGAACACGTCTCTGTCCTGGCACATTTTCGTGTGCGATACTTCCCTCCGGGTCTTCGGGCCTTGCGAAGCTCCGTGTACTGCGAGCGCTGCTACTCGCAGCTGAGAAGGACCGTGGAGCTAGCGGCGAATTCGGAGAGCTCTTCGCTGCACTGCGCCGCTCGCAAGCGGCTTCGTTCTTCGCCTTCTGCCGTCCGGCGAGAGCTGAACTCCGGCGGTCAGTTGCAGCTCTGCCCAACAGCGTGTTCTCAGTTCTGCGGGCAAGCACGCCCTCTTGCCTTGGCCCCGAGAGCAAAGTCCCGAGCGAGCACTCGACTCAGTGCAATGCACCCGGAAGGACGCTCTCGCTCGCCTTTCAAGGAGCGATTCCTAACAGCAGAAGCAGCAGAGGCACAAACTGCATGACGAGAAGGGACAACGTAGAACACGTCTCTGTCCTGGCACATTTTCGTGTGCGATACTTCCCTCCGGGTCTTCGGGCCTTGCGAAGCTCCGTGTACTGCGATCGCTGCTACTCGCAGCTGAGAAGGACCGTGGAGCTAGCGGCGAATTCGGAGAGCTCTTCGCTGCACTGCGCCGCTCGCAAGCGGCTTCGTTCTTCGCCTTCTGCCGTCCGGCGAGAGCTGAACTCCGGCGGTCAGTTGCAGCTCTGCCCAACAGCGTGTTCTCAGTTCTGCGGGCAAGCACGCCCTCTTGCCTTGGCCCCGAGAGCAAAGTCCCGAGCGAGCACTCGACTCAGTGCAATGCACCCGGAAGGACGCTCTCGCTCGCCTTTCAAGGAGCGATTCCTAACAGCAGAAGCAGCAGAGGCACAAACTGCATGACGAGAAGGGACAACGTAGAACACGTCTCTGTCCTGGCACATTTTCGTGTGCGATACTTCCCTCCGGGTCTTCGGGCCTTGCGAAGCTCCGTGTACTGCGAGCGCTGCTACTCGCAGCTGAGAAGGACCGTGGAGCTAGCGGCGAATTCGGAGAGCTCTTCGCTGCACTGCGCCGCTCGCAAGCGGCTTCGTTCTTCGCCTTCTGCCGTCCGGCGAGAGCTGAACTCCGGCGGTCAGTTGCAGCTCTGCCCAACAGCGTGTTCTCAGTTCTGCGGGCAAGCACGCCCTCTTGCCTTGGCCCCGGGAGCAAAGTCCCGAGCGAGCACTCGACTCAGTGCAATGCACCCGGAAGGACGCTCTCGCTCGCCTTTCAAGGAGCGATTCCTAACAGCAGAAGCAGCAGAGGCACAAACTGCATGACGAGAAGGGACAACGTAGAACACGTCTCTGTCCTGGCACATTTTCGTGTGCGATACTTCCTTCCGGGTCTTCGGGCCTTGCGAAGCCCCGTGTACTGCGAGCGCTGCTACTCGCAGCTGAGAAGGACCGTGGAGCTAGCGGCGAATTCGGAGAGCTCTTCGCTGCACTGCGCCGCTCGCAAGCGGCTTCGTTCTTCGCCTTCTGCCGTCCGGCGAGAGCTGAACTCCGGCGGTCAGTTGCAGCTCTGCCCAACAGCGTGTTCTCAGTTCTGCGGGCAAGCACGCCCTCTTGCCTTGGCCCCGGGAGCAAAGTCCCGAGCGAGCACTCGACTCAGTGCAATGCACCCGGAAGGACGCTCTCGCTCGTCTTTCAAGGAGCGATTCCTAACAGCAGAAGCAGCAGAGGCACAAACTGCATGACGAGAAGGGACAACGTAGAACACGTCTCTGTCCTGGCACATTTTCGTGTGCGATACTTCCCTCCGGGTCTTCGGGCCTTGCGAATCTCCGTGTACTGCGAGCGCTGCTACTGGCAGCTCAGAAGGACCGTGGAGCTAGCGGCGAATTCGGAGAGCTCTTCGCTGCACTGCGCCGCTCGCAAGCGGCTTCGTTCTTCGCCTTCTGCCGTCCGGCGAGAGCTGAACTCCGGCGGTCAGTTGCAGCTCTGCCCAACAGCGTGTTCTCAGTTCTGCGGGCAAGCACGCCCTCTTGCCTTGGCCCCGGGAGCAAAGTCCCGAGCGAGCACTCGACTCAGTGCAATGCACCCGGAAGGACGCTCTCGCTCGCCTTTCAAGGAGCGATTCCTAACAGCAGAAGCAGCAGAGGCACAAACTGCATGACGAGAAGGGACAACGTAGAACACGTCTCTGTCCTGGCACATTTTCGTGTGCGATACTTCCCTCCGGGTCTTCGGGCTTTGCGAAGCCCCGTGTACTGCGAGCGCTGCTACTCGCAGCTCAGAAGGACCGTGGAGCTAGCGGCGAATTCGGAGAGCTCTTCGCTGCACTGCGCCGCTCGCAAGCGGCTTCGTTCTTCGCCTTCTGCCGTCCGGCGAGAGCTGAACTCCGGCGGTCAGTTGCAGCTCTGCCCAACAGCGTGTTCTCAGTTCTGCGGGCAAGCACGCCCTCTTGCCTTGGCCCCGAGAGCAAAGTCCCGAGCGAGCACTCGACTCAGTGCAATGCACCCGGAAGGACGCTCTCGCTCGCCTTTCAAGGAGCGATTCCTAACAGCAGAAGCAGCAGAGGCACAAACTGCATGACGAGAAGGGACAACGTAGAACACGTCTCTGTCCTGGCACATTTCCGTGTGCCATACTTCCCTCCAAGTCTTCGGGCCTTGCGAAGCTCCGTGTACTGCGATCGCTGCTACTCGCAGCTGAGAAGGACCGTGGAGCTAGCGGCGAATTCGGAGAGCTCTTCGCTGCACTGCGCCGCTCGCAAGCGGCTTCGTTCTTCGCCTTCTGCCGTCCGGCGAGAGCTGAACTCCAGCGGTCAGTTGCAGCTCTGCCCAACAGCGTGTTCTCAGTTCTGCGGGCAAGCACGCCCTCTTGCCTTGGCCCCGAGTGCAAAGTCCCGAGCGAGCACTCGACTCAGTGCAATGCACCCGGAAGGACGCTCTCGCTCGCCTTTCAAGGAGCGATTCCTAACAGCAGAAGCAGCAGAGGCACAAACTGCATGACGAGAAGGGACAACGTAGAACACGTCTCTGTCCTGGCACATTTTCGTGTGCGATACTTCCCTCCGGGTCTTCGGGCCTTGCGAAGCTCCGTGTACTGCGAGCGCTGCTACTCGCAGCTGAGAAGGACCGTGGAGCTAGCGGCGAATTCGGAGAGCTCTTCGCTGCACTGCGCCGCTCGCAAGCGGCTTCGTTCTTCGCCTTCTGCCGTCCGGCGAGAGCTGAACTCCGGCGGTCAGTTGCAGCTCTGCCCAACAGCGTGTTCTCAGTTCTGCGGGCAAGCACGCCCTCTTGCCTTGGCCCCGAGAGCAAAGTCCCGAGCGAGCACTCGACTCAGTGCAATGCACCCGGAAGGACGCTCTCGCTCGTCTTTCAAGGAGCGATTCCTAACAGCAGAAGCAGCAGAGGCACAAACTGCATGACGAGAAGGGACAACGTAGAACACGTCTCTGTCCTGGCACATTTTCGTGTGCGATACTTCCCTCCGGGTCTTCGGGCCTTGCGAAGCCCCGTGTACTGCGAGCGCTGCTACTCGCAGCTGAGAAGGACCGTGGAGCTAGCGGCGAATTCGGAGAGCTCTTCGCTGCACTGCGCCGCTCGCAAGCGGCTTCGTTCTTCGCCTTCTGCCGTCCGGCGAGAGCTGAACTCCGGCGGTCAGTTGCAGCTCTGCCCAACAGCGTGTTCTCAGTTCTGCGGGCAAGCACGCCCTCTTGCCTTGGCCCCGAGAGCAAAGTCCCGAGCGAGCACTCGACTCAGTGCAATGCACCCGGAAGGACGCTCTCGCTCGTCTTTCAAGGAGCGATTCCTAACAGCAGAAGCAGCAGAGGCACAAACTGCATGACGAGAAGGGACAACGTAGAACACGTCTCTGTCCTGGCACATTTGCGTGTGCGATACTTCCCTCCGGGTCTTCGGGCCTTGCGAAGCTCCGTGTACTGCGAGCGCTGCTACTCGCAGCTGAGAAGGACCGTGGAGCTAGCGGCGAATTCGGAGAGCTCTTCGCTGCACTGCGCCGCTCGCAAGCGGCTTCGTTCTTCGCCTTCTGCCGTCCGGCGAGAGCTGAACTCCGGCGGTCAGTTGCAGCTCTGCCCAACAGCGTGTTCTCAGTTCTGCGGGCAAGCACGCCCTCTTGCCTTGGCCCCGAGAGCAAAGTCCCGAGCGAGCACTCGACTCAGTGCAATGCACCCGGAAGGACGCTCTCGCTCGCCTTTCAAGGAGCGATTCCTAACAGCAGAAGCAGCAGAGGCACAAACTGCATGACGAGAAGGGACAACGTAGAACACGTCTCTGTCCTGGCACATTTTCGTGTGCGATACTTCCCTCCGGGTCTTCGGGCCTTGCGAAGCTCCGTGTACTGCGAGCGCTGCTACTCGCAGCTCAGAAGGACCGTGGAGCTAGCGGCGAATTCGGAGAGCTCTTCGCTGCACTGCGCCGCTCGCAAGCGGCTTCGTTCTTCGCCTTCTGCCGTCCGGCGAGAGCTGAACTCCGGCGGTCAGTTGCAGCTCTGCCCAACAGCGTGTTCTCAGTTCTGCGGGCAAGCACGCCCTCTTGCCTTGGCCCCGAGAGCAAAGTCCCGAGCGAGCACTCGACTCAGTGCAATGCACCCGGAAGGACGCTCTCGCTCGCCTTTCAAGGAGCGATTCCTAACAGCAGAAGCAGCAGAGGCACAAACTGCATGACGAGAAGGGACAACGTAGAACACGTCTCTGTCCTGGCACATTTTCGTGTGCGATACTTCCCTCCGGGTCTTCGGGCCTTGCGAAGCTCCGTGTACTGCGAGCGCTGCTACTCGCAGCTGAGAAGGACCGTGGAGCTAGCGGCGAATTCGGAGAGCTCTTCGCTGCACTGCGCCGCTCGCAAGCGGCTTCGTTCTTCGCCTTCTGCCGTCCGGCGAGAGCTGAACTCCGGCGGTCAGTTGCAGCTCTGCCCAACAGCGTGTTCTCAGTTCTGCGGGCAAGCACGCCCTCTTGCCTTGGCCCCGGGAGCAAAGTCCCGAGCGAGCACTCGACTCAGTGCAATGCACCCGGAAGGACGCTCTCGCTCGCCTTTCAAGGAGCGATTCCTAACAGCAGAAGCAGCAGAGGCACAAACTGCATGACGAGAAGGGACAACGTAGAACACGTCTCTGTCCTGGCACATTTTCGTGTGCGATACTTCCTTCCGGGTCTTCGGGCCTTGCGAAGCCCCGTGTACTGCGAGCGCTGCTACTCGCAGCTGAGAAGGACCGTGGAGCTAGCGGCGAATTCGGAGAGCTCTTCGCTGCACTGCGCCGCTCGCAAGCGGCTTCGTTCTTCGCCTTCTGCCGTCCGGCGAGAGCTGAACTCCGGCGGTCAGTTGCAGCTCTGCCCAACAGCGTGTTCTCAGTTCTGCGGGCAAGCACGCCCTCTTGCCTTGGCCCCGGGAGCAAAGTCCCGAGCGAGCACTCGACTCAGTGCAATGCACCCGGAAGGACGCTCTCGCTCGTCTTTCAAGGAGCGATTCCTAACAGCAGAAGCAGCAGAGGCACAAACTGCATGACGAGAAGGGACAACGTAGAACACGTCTCTGTCCTGGCACATTTTCGTGTGCGATACTTCCCTCCGGGTCTTCGGGCCTTGCGAATCTCCGTGTACTGCGAGCGCTGCTACTGGCAGCTCAGAAGGACCGTGGAGCTAGCGGCGAATTCGGAGAGCTCTTCGCTGCACTGCGCCGCTCGCAAGCGGCTTCGTTCTTCGCCTTCTGCCGTCCGGCGAGAGCTGAACTCCGGCGGTCAGTTGCAGCTCTGCCCAACAGCGTGTTCTCAGTTCTGCGGGCAAGCACGCCCTCTTGCCTTGGCCCCGAGAGCAAAGTCCCGAGCGAGCACTCGACTCAGTGCAATGCACCCGGAAGGACGCTCTCGCTCGCCTTTCAAGGAGCGATTCCTAACAGCAGAAGCAGCAGAGGCACAAACTGCATGACGAGAAGGGACAACGTAGAACACGTCTCTGTCCTGGCACATTTTCGTGTGCGATACTTCCCTCCGGGTCTTCGGGCCTTGCGAAGCTCCGTGTACTGCGAGCGCTGCTACTCGCAGCTGAGAAGGACCGTGGAGCTAGCGGCGAATTCGGAGAGCTCTTCGCTGCACTGCGCCGCTCGCAAGCGGCTTCGTTCTTCGCCTTCTGCCGTCCGGCGAGAGCTGAACTCCGGCGGGTCAGTTGCAGCTCTGCCCAACAGCGTGTTCTCAGTTCTGCGGGCAAGCACGCCCTCTTGCCTTGGCCCCGAGAGCAAAGTCCCGAGCGAGCACTCGACTCAGTGCAATGCACCCGGAAGGACGCTCTCGCTCGCCTTTCAAGGAGCGATTCCTAACAGCAGAAGCAGCAGAGGCACAAACTGCATGACGAGAAGGGACAACGTAGAACACGTCTCTGTCCTGGCACATTTTCGTGTGCGATACTTCCCTCCGGGTCTTCGGGCCTTGCGAAGCTCCGTGTACTGCGATCGCTGCTACTCGCAGCTGAGAAGGACCGTGGAGCTAGCGGCGAATTCGGAGAGCTCTTCGCTGCACTGCGCCGCTCGCAAGCGGCTTCGTTCTTCGCCTTCTGCCGTCCGGCGAGAGCTGAACTCCGGCGGTCAGTTGCAGCTCTGCCCAACAGCGTGTTCTCAGTTCTGCGGGCAAGCACGCCCTCTTGCCTTGGCCCCGAGAGCAAAGTCCCGAGCGAGCACTCGACTCAGTGCAATGCACCCGGAAGGACGCTCTCGCTCGCCTTTCAAGGAGCGATTCCTAACAGCAGAAGCAGCAGAGGCACAAACTGCATGACGAGAAGGGACAACGTAGAACACGTCTCTGTCCTGGCACATTTTCGTGTGCGATACTTCCCTCCGGGTCTTCGGGCCTTGCGAAGCTCCGTGTACTGCGAGCGCTGCTACTCGCAGCTGAGAAGGACCGTGGAGCTAGCGGCGAATTCGGAGAGCTCTTCGCTGCACTGCGCCGCTCGCAAGCGGCTTCGTTCTTCGCCTTCTGCCGTCCGGCGAGAGCTGAACTCCGGCGGTCAGTTGCAGCTCTGCCCAACAGCGTGTTCTCAGTTCTGCGGGCAAGCACGCCCTCTTGCCTTGGCCCCGGGAGCAAAGTCCCGAGCGAGCACTCGACTCAGTGCAATGCACCCGGAAGGACGCTCTCGCTCGCCTTTCAAGGAGCGATTCCTAACAGCAGAAGCAGCAGAGGCACAAACTGCATGACGAGAAGGGACAACGTAGAACACGTCTCTGTCCTGGCACATTTTCGTGTGCGATACTTCCCTCCGGGTCTTCGGGCCTTGCGAAGCCCCGTGTACTGCGAGCGCTGCTACTCGCAGCTGAGAAGGACCGTGGAGCTAGCGGCGAATTCGGAGAGCTCTTCGCTGCACTGCGCCGCTCGCAAGCGGCTTCGTTCTTCGCCTTCTGCCGTCCGGCGAGAGCTGAACTCCGGCGGTCAGTTGCAGCTCTGCCCAACAGCGTGTTCTCAGTTCTGCGGGCAAGCACGCCCTCTTGCCTTGGCCCCGGGAGCAAAGTCCCGAGCGAGCACTCGACTCAGTGCAATGCACCCGGAAGGACGCTCTCGCTCGTCTTTCAAGGAGCGATTCCTAACAGCAGAAGCAGCAGAGGCACAAACTGCATGACGAGAAGGGACAACGTAGAACACGTCTCTGTCCTGGCACATTTTCGTGTGCGATACTTCCCTCCGGGTCTTCGGGCCTTGCGAATCTCCGTGTACTGCGAGCGCTGCTACTGCAGCTCAGAAGGACCGTGGAGCTAGCGGCGAATTCGGAGAGCTCTTCGCTGCACTGCGCCGCTCGCAAGCGGCTTCGTTCTTCGCCTTCTGCCGTCCGGCGAGAGCTGAACTCCGGCGGTCAGTTGCAGCTCTGCCCAACAGCGTGTTCTCAGTTCTGCGGGCAAGCACGCCCTCTTGCCTTGGCCCCGGGAGCAAAGTCCCGAGCGAGCACTCGACTCAGTGCAATGCACCCGGAAGGACGCTCTCGCTCGCCTTTCAAGGAGCGATTCCTAACAGCAGAAGCAGCAGAGGCACAAACTGCATGACGAGAAGGGACAACGTAGAACACGTCTCTGTCCTGGCACATTTTCGTGTGCGATACTTCCCTCCGGGTCTTCGGGCTTTGCGAAGCCCCGTGTACTGCGAGCGCTGCTACTCGCAGCTCAGAAGGACCGTGGAGCTAGCGGCGAATTCGGAGAGCTCTTCGCTGCACTGCGCCGCTCGCAAGCGGCTTCGTTCTTCGCCTTCTGCCGTCCGGCGAGAGCTGAACTCCGGCGGTCAGTTGCAGCTCTGCCCAACAGCGTGTTCTCAGTTCTGCGGGCAAGCACGCCCTCTTGCCTTGGCCCCGAGAGCAAAGTCCCGAGCGAGCACTCGACTCAGTGCAATGCACCCGGAAGGACGCTCTCGCTCGCCTTTCAAGGAGCGATTCCTAACAGCAGAAGCAGCAGAGGCACAAACTGCATGACGAGAAGGGACAACGTAGAACACGTCTCTGTCCTGGCACATTTCGTGTGCCATACTTCCCTCCAAGTCTTCGGGCCTTGCGAAGCTCCGTGTACTGCGATCGCTGCTACTCGCAGCTGAGAAGGACCGTGGAGCTAGCGGCGAATTCGGAGAGCTCTTCGCTGCACTGCGCCGCTCGCAAGCGGCTTCGTTCTTCGCCTTCTGCCGTCCGGCGAGAGCTGAACTCCAGCGGTCAGTTGCAGCTCTGCCCAACAGCGTGTTCTCAGTTCTGCGGGCAAGCACGCCCTCTTGCCTTGGCCCCGAGAGCAAAGTCCCGAGCGAGCACTCGACTCAGTGCAATGCACCCGGAAGGACGCTCTCGCTCGCCTTTCAAGGAGCGATTCCTAACAGCAGAAGCAGCAGAGGCACAAACTGCATGACGAGAAGGGACAACGTAGAACACGTCTCTGTCCTGGCACATTTTCGTGTGCCATACTTCCCTCCGGGTCTTCGGGCCTTGCGAAGCTCCGTGTACTGCGAGCGCTGCTACTCGCAGCTGAGAAGGACCGTGGAGCTAGCGGCGAATTCGGAGAGCTCTTCGCTGCACTGCGCCGCTCGCAAGCGGCTTCGTTCTTCGCCTTCTGCCGTCCGGCGAGAGCTGAACTCCGGCGGTCAGTTGCAGCTCTGCCCAACAGCGTGTTCTCAGTTCTGCGGGCAAGCACGCCCTCTTGCCTTGGCCCCGAGAGCAAAGTCCCGAGCGAGCACTCGACTCAGTGCAATGCACCCGGAAGGACGCTCTCGCTCGTCTTTCAAGGAGCGATTCCTAACAGCAGAAGCAGCAGAGGCACAAACTGCATGACGAGAAGGGACAACGTAGAACACGTCTCTGTCCTGGCACATTTTCGTGTGCGATACTTCCCTCCGGGTCTTCGGGCCTTGCGAAGCCCCGTGTACTGCGAGCGCTGCTACTCGCAGCTGAGAAGGACCGTGGAGCTAGCGGCGAATTCGGAGAGCTCTTCGCTGCACTGCGCCGCTCGCAAGCGGCTTCGTTCTTCGCCTTCTGCCGTCCGGCGAGAGCTGAACTCCGGCGGTCAGTTGCAGCTCTGCCCAACAGCGTGTTCTCAGTTCTGCGGGCAAGCACGCCCTCTTGCCTTGGCCCCGAGAGCAAAGTCCCGAGCGAGCACTCGACTCAGTGCAATGCACCCGGAAGGACGCTCTCGCTCGTCTTTCAAGGAGCGATTCCTAACAGCAGAAGCAGCAGAGGCACAAACTGCATGACGAGAAGGGACAACGTAGAACACGTCTCTGTCCTGGCACATTTGCGTGTGCCATACTTCCCTCCGGGTCTTCGGGCCTTGCGAAGCTCCGTGTACTGCGAGCGCTGCTACTCGCAGCTCAGAAGGACCGTGGAGCTAGCGGCGAATTCGGAGAGCTCTTCGCTGCACTGCGCCGCTCGCAAGCGGCTTCGTTCTTCGCCTTCTGCCGTCCGGCGAGAGCTGAACTCCGGCGGTCAGTTGCAGCTCTGCCCAACAGCGTGTTCTCAGTTCTGCGGGCAAGCACGCCCTCTTGCCTTGGCCCGGGAGCAAAGTCCCGAGCGAGCACTCGACTCAGTGCAATGCACCCGGAAGGACGCTCTCGCTCGCCTTTCAAGGAGCGATTCCTAACAGCAGAAGCAGCAGAGGCACAAACTGCATGACGAGAAGGGACAACGTAGAACACGTCTCTGTCCTGGCACATTTTCGTGTGCGATACTTCCCTCCGGGTCTTCGGGCCTTGCGAAGCTCCGTGTACTGCGAGCGCTGCTACTCGCAGCTGAGAAGGACCGTGGAGCTAGCGGCGAATTCGGAGAGCTCTTCGCTGCACTGCGCCGCTCGCAAGCGGCTTCGTTCTTCGCCTTCTGCCGTCCGGCGAGAGCTGAACTCCGGCGGTCAGTTGCAGCTCTGCCCAACAGCGTGTTCTCAGTTCTGCGGGCAAGCACGCCCTCTTGCCTTGGCCCCGGGAGCAAAGTCCCGAGCGAGCACTCGACTCAGTGCAATGCACCCGGAAGGACGCTCTCGCTCGCCTTTCAAGGAGCGATTCCTAACAGCAGAAGCAGCAGAGGCACAAACTGCATGACGAGAAGGGACAACGTAGAACACGTCTCTGTCCTGGCACATTTGCGTGTGCCATACTTCCCTCCGGGTCTTCGGGCCTTGCGAAGCTCCGTGTACTGCGAGCGCTGCTACTCGCAGCTGAGAAGGACCGTGGAGCTAGCGGCGAATTCGGAGAGCTCTTCGCTGCACTGCGCCGCTCGCAAGCGGCTTCGTTCTTCGCCTTCTGCCGTCCGGCGAGAGCTGAACTCCGGCGGTCAGTTGCAGCTCTGCCCAACAGCGTGTTCTCAGTTCTGCGGGCAAGCACGCCCTCTTGCCTTGGCCCCGGGAGCAAAGTCCCGAGCGAGCACTCGACTCAGTGCAATGCACCCGGAAGGACGCTCTCGCTCGTCTTTCAAGGAGCGATTCCTAACAGCAGAAGCAGCAGAGGCACAAACTGCATGACGAGAAGGGACAACGTAGAACACGTCTCTGTCCTGGCACATTTGCGTGTGCCATACTTCCCTCCGGGTCTTCGGGCCTTGCGAAGCCCCGTGTACTGCGAGCGCTGCTACTCGCAGCTGAGAAGGACCGTGGAGCTAGCGGCGAATTCGGAGAGCTCTTCGCTGCACTGCGCCGCTCGCAAGCGGCTTCGTTCTTCGCCTTCTGCCGTCCGGCGAGAGCTGAACTCCGGCGGTCAGTTGCAGCTCTGCCCAACAGCGTGTTCTCAGTTCTGCGGGCAAGCACGCCCTCTTGCCTTGGCCCCGAGAGCAAAGTCCCGAGCGAGCACTCGACTCAGTGCAATGCACCCGGAAGGACGCTCTCGCTCGTCTTTCAAGGAGCGATTCCTAACATCAGAAGCAGCAGAGGCACAAACTGCATGACGAGAAGGGACAACGTAGAACACGTCTCTGTCCTGGCACATTTGCGTGTGCCATACTTCCCTCCGGGTCTTCGGGCCTTACGAAGCCCTGTGTACTGCGAGCGCTGCTACTCGCAGCTCAGAAGGACCGTGGAGCTAGCGGCGAATTCGGAGAGCTCTTCGCTGCACTGCGCCGCTCGCAAGCGGCTTCGTTCTTCGCCTTCTGCCGTCCGGCGAGAGCTGAACTCCGGCGGTCAGTTGCAGCTCTGCCCAACAGCGTGTTCTCAGTTCTGCGGGCAAGCACGCCCTCTTGCCTTGGCCCCGGGAGCAAAGTCCCGAGCGAGCACTCGACTCAGTGCAATGCACCCGGAAGGACGCTCTCGCTCGTCTTTCAAGGAGCGATTCCTAACAGCAGAAGCAGCAGAGGCACAAACTGCATGACGAGAAGGGACAACGTAGACCACGTCTCTGTCCTGGCACATTTGCGTGTGCGATACTTCCCTCCGGGTCTTCGGGCCTTGCGAAGCTCCGTGTACTGCGAGCGCTGCTACTCGCAGCTGAGAAGGACCGTGGAGCTAGCGGCGAATTCGGAGAGCTCTTCGCTGCACTGCGCCGCTCGCAAGCGGCTTCGTTCTTCGCCTTCTGCCGTCCGGCGAGAGCTGAACTCCGGCGGTCAGTTGCAGCTCTGCCCAACAGCGTGTTCTCAGTTCTGCGGGCAAGCACGCCCTCTTGCCTTGGCCCCGAGAGCAAAGTCCCGAGCGAGCACTCGACTCAGTGCAATGCACCCGGAAGGACGCTCTCGCTCGTCTTTCAAGGAGCGATTCCTAACAGCAGAAGCAGCAGAGGCACAAACTGCATGACGAGAAGGGACAACGTAGACCACGTCTCTGTCCTGGCACATTTGCGTGTGCGATACTTCCCTCCGGGTCTTCGGGCCTTGCGAAGCTCCGTGTACTGCGAGCGCTGCTACTCGCAGCTGAGAAGGACCGTGGAGCTAGCGGCGAATTCGGAGAGCTCTTCGCTGCACTGCGCCGCTCGCAAGCGGCTTCGTTCTTCGCCTTCTGCCGTCCGGCGAGAGCTGAACTCCGGCGGGTCAGTTGCAGCTCTGCCCAACAGCGTGTTCTCAGTTCTGCGGGCAAGCACGCCCTCTTGCCTTGGCCCCGAGAGCAAAGTCCCGAGCGAGCACTCGACTCAGTGCAATGCACCCGGAAGGACGCTCTCGCTCGTCTTTCAAGGAGCGATTCCTAACAGCAGAAGCAGCAGAGGCACAAACTGCATGACGAGAAGGGACAACGTAGACCACGTCTCTGTCCTGGCACATTTGCGTGTGCGATACTTCCCTCCGGGTCTTCGGGCCTTGCGAAGCTCCGTGTACTGCGAGCGCTGCTACTCGCAGCTCAGAAGGACCGTGGAGCTAGCGGCGAATTCGGAGAGCTCTTCGCTGCACTGCGCCGCTCGCAAGCGGCTTCGTTCTTCGCCTTCTGCCGTCCGGCGAGAGCTGAACTCCGGCGGTCAGTTGCAGCTCTGCCCAACAGCGTGTTCTCAGTTCTGCGGGCAAGCACGCCCTCTTGCCTTGGCCCCGGGAGCAAAGTCCCGAGCGAGCACTCGACTCAGTGCAATGCACCCGGAAGGACGCTCTCGCTCGTCTTTCAAGGAGCGATTCCTAACAGCAGAAGCAGCAGAGGCACAAACTGCATGACGAGAAGGGACAACGTAGAACACGTCTCTGTCCTGGCACATTTTCGTGTGCGATACTTCCCTCCGGGTCTTCGGGCCTTGCGAAGCCCCGTGTACTGCGAGCGCTGCTACTCGCAGCTGAGAAGGACCGTGGAGCTAGCGGCGAATTCGGAGAGCTCTTCGCTGCACTGCGCCGCTCGCAAGCGGCTTCGTTCTTCGCCTTCTGCCGTCCGGCGAGAGCTGAACTCCGGCGGTCAGTTGCAGCTCTGCCCAACAGCGTGTTCTCAGTTCTGCGGGCAAGCACGCCCTCTTGCCTTGGCCCCGAGAGCAAAGTCCCGAGCGAGCACTCGACTCAGTGCAATGCACCCGGAAGGACGCTCTCGCTCGCCTTTCAAGGAGCGATTCCTAACAGCAGAAGCAGCAGAGGCACAAACTGCATGACGAGAAGGGACAACGTAGAACACGTCTCTGTCCTGGCACATTTCCGTGTGCGATACTTCCCTCCGGGTCTTCGGGCCTTGCGAAGCTCCGTGTACTGCGAGCGCTGCTACTCGCAGCTCAGAAGGACCGTGGAGCTAGCGGCGAATTCGGAGAGCTCTTCGCTGCACTGCGCCGCTCGCAAGCGGCTTCGTTCTTCGCCTTCTGCCGTCCGGCGAGAGCTGAACTCCGGTGGTCAGTTGCAGCTCTGCCCAACAGCGTGTTCTCAGTTCTGCGGGCAAGCACGCCCTCTTGCCTTGGCCCCGGGAGCAAAGTCCCTAGCGAGCACTCGACTCAGTGCAATGCACCCGGAAGGACGCTCTCGCTCGTCTTTCAAGGAGCGATTCCTAACAGCAGAAGCAGCAGAGGCACAAACTGCATGACGAGAAGGGACAACGTAGAACACGTCTCTGTCCTGGCACATTTTCGTGTGCGATACTTCCCTCCGGGTCTTCGGGCCTTGCGAAGCTCCGTGTACTGCGAGCGCTGCTACTCGCAGCTCAGAAGGACCGTGGAGCTAGCGGCGAATTCGGAGAGCTCTTCGCTGCACTGCGCCGCTCGCAAGCGGCTTCGTTCTTCGCCTTCTGCCGTCCGGCGAGAGCTGAACTCCGGCGGTCAGTTGCAGCTCTGCCCAACAGCGTGTTCTCAGTTCTGCGGGCAAGCACGCCCTCTTGCCTTGGCCCCGAGAGCAAAGTCCCGAGCGAGCACTCGACTCAGTGCAATGCACCCGGAAGGACGCTCTCGCTCGCCTTTCAAGGAGCGATTCCTAACAGCAGAAGCAGCAGAGGCACAAACTGCATGACGAGAAGGGACAACGTAGAACACGTCTCTGTCCTGGCACATTTTCGTGTGCGATACTTCCCTCCGGGTCTTCGGGCCTTGCGAAGCCCCGTGTACTGCGAGCGCTGCTACTCGCAGCTCAGAAGGACCGTGGAGCTAGCGGCGAATTCGGAGAGCTCTTCGCTGCACTGCGCCGCTCGCAAGCGGCTTCGTTCTTCGCCTTCTGCCGTCCGGCGAGAGCTGAACTCCGGCGGTCAGTTGCAGCTCTGCCCAACAGCGTGTTCTCAGTTCTGCGGGCAAGCACGCCCTCTTGCCTTGGCCCCGAGTGCAAAGTCCCGAGCGAGCACTCGACTCAGTGCAATGCACCCGGAAGGACGCTCTCGCTCGCCTTTCAAGGAGCGATTCCTAACAGCAGAAGCAGCAGAGGCACAAACTGCATGACGAGAAGGGACAACGTAGAACACGTCTCTGTCCTGGCACATTTCGTGTGCGATACTTCCCTCCGGGTCTTCGGGCCTTGCGAAGCCCCGTGTACTGCGAGCGCTGCTACTCGCAGCTGAGAAGGACCGTGGAGCTAGCGGCGAATTACGGAGAGCTCTTCGCTGCACTGCGCCGCTCGCAAGCGGCTTCGTTCTTCGCCTTCTGCCGTCCGGCGAGAGCTGAACTCCGGCGGTCAGTTGCAGCTCTGCCCAACAGCGTGTTCTCAGTTCTGCGGGCAAGCACGCCCTCTTGCCTTGGCCCCGGGAGCAAAGTCCCGAGCGAGCACTCGACTCAGTGCAATGCACCCGGAAGGACGCTCTCGCTCGCCTTTCAAGGAGCGATTCCTAACAGCAGAAGCAGCAGAGGCACAAACTGCATGACGAGAAGGGACAACGTAGAACACGTCTCTGTCCTGGCACATTTTCGTGTGCGATACTTCCCTCCGGGTCTTCGGGCCTTGCGAAGCCCGTGTACTGCGAGCGCTGCTACTCGCAGCTCAGAAGGACCGTGGAGCTAGCGGCGAATTCGGAGAGCTCTTCGCTGCACTGCGCCGCTCGCAAGCGGCTTCGTTCTTCGCCTTCTGCCGTCCGGCGAGAGCTGAACTCCGGCGGTCAGTTGCAGCTCTGCCCAACAGCGTGTTCTCAGTTCTGCGGGCAAGCACGCCCTCTTGCCTTGGCCCCGGGAGCAAAGTCCCGAGCGAGCACTCGACTCAGTGCAATGCACCCGGAAGGACGCTCTCGCTCGTCTTTCAAGGAGCGATTCCTAACAGCAGAAGCAGCAGAGGCACAAACTGCATGACGAGAAGGGACAACGTAGAACACGTCTCTGTCCTGGCACATTTTCGTGTGCGATACTTCCCTCCGGGTCTTCGGGCCTTGCGAAGCCCCGTGTACTGCGAGCGCTGCTACTCGCAGCTGAGAAGGACCGTGGAGCTAGCGGCGAATTCGGAGAGCTCTTCGCTGCACTGCGCCGCTCGCAAGCGGCTTCGTTCTTCGCCTTCTGCCGTCCGGCGAGAGCTGAACTCCGGCGGTCAGTTGCAGCTCTGCCCAACAGCGTGTTCTCAGTTCTGCGGGCAAGCACGCCCTCTTGCCTTGGCCCCGAGTGCAAAGTCCCGAGCGAGCACTCGACTCAGTGCAATGCACCCGGAAGGACGCTCTCGCTCGTCTTTCAAGGAGCGATTCCTAACAGCAGAAGCAGCAGAGGCACAAACTGCATGACGAGAAGGGACAACGTAGACCACGTCTCTGTCCTGGCACATTTGCGTGTGCGATACTTCCCTCCGGGTCTTCGGGCCTTGCGAAGCCCCGTGTACTGCGAGCGCTGCTACTCGCAGCTCAGAAGGACCGTGGAGCTAGCGGCGAATTCGGAGAGCTCTTCGCTGCACTGCGCCGCTCGCAAGCGGCTTCGTTCTTCGCCTTCTGCCGTCCGGCGAGAGCTGAACTCCGGCGGTCAGTTGCAGCTCTGCCCAACAGCGTGTTCTCAGTTCTGCGGGCAAGCACGCCCTCTTGCCTTGGCCCCGAGAGCAAAGTCCCGAGCGAGCACTCGACTCAGTGCAATGCACCCGGAAGGACGCTCTCGCTCGTCTTTCAAGGAGCGATTCCTAACAGCACAAGCAGCAGAGGCACAAACTGCATGACGAGAAGGGACAACGTAGAACACGTCTCTGTCCTGGCACATTTTCGTGTGCGATACTTCCCTCCGGGTCTTCGGGCCTTGCGAAGCTCCGTGTACTGCGAGCGCTGCTACTCGCAGCTGAGAAGGACCGTGGAGCTAGCGGCGAATTCGGAGAGCTCTTCGCTGCACTGCGCCGCTCGCAAGCGGCTTCGTTCTTCGCCTTCTGCCGTCCGGCGAGAGCTGAACTCCGGCGGTCAGTTGCAGCTCTGCCCAACAGCGTGTTCTCAGTTCTGCGGGCAAGCACGCCCTCTTGCCTTGGCCCCGGGAGCAAAGTCCCGAGCGAGCACTCGACTCAGTGCAATGCACCCGGAAGGACGCTCTCGCTCGTCTTTCAAGGAGCGATTCCTAACAGCAGAAGCAGCAGAGGCACAAACTGCATGACGAGAAGGGACAACGTAGAACACGTCTCTGTCCTGGCACATTTTCGTGTGCGATACTTCCCTCCGGGTCTTCGGGCCTTGCGAAGCCCCGTGTACTGCGAGCGCTGCTACTCGCAGCTGAGAAGGACCGTGGAGCTAGCGGCGAATTCGGAGAGCTCTTCGCTGCACTGCGCCGCTCGCAAGCGGCTTCGTTCTTCGCCTTCTGCCGTCCGGCGAGAGCTGAACTCCGGCGGTCAGTTGCAGCTCTGCCCAACAGCGTGTTCTCAGTTCTGCGGGCAAGCACGCCCTCTTGCCTTGGCCCCGAGAGCAAAGTCCCGAGCGAGCACTCGACTCAGTGCAATGCACCCGGAAGGACGCTCTCGCTCGCCTTTCAAGGAGCGATTCCTAACAGCAGAAGCAGCAGAGGCACAAACTGCATGACGAGAAGGGACAACGTAGAACACGTCTCTGTCCTGGCACATTTTCGTGTGCGATACTTCCCTCCGGGTCTTCGGGCCTTGCGAAGCCCCGTGTACTGCGAGCGCTGCTACTCGCAGCTGAGAAGGACCGTGGAGCTAGCGGCGAATTCGGAGAGCTCTTCGCTGCACTGCGCCGCTCGGCAAGCGGCTTCGTTCTTCGCCTTCTGCCGTCCGGCGAGAGCTGAACTCCGGCGGTCAGTTGCAGCTCTGCCCAACAGCGTGTTCTCAGTTCTGCGGGCAAGCACGCCCTCTTGCCTTGGCCCCGGGAGCAAAGTCCCGAGCGAGCACTCGACTCAGTGCAATGCACCCGGAAGGACGCTCTCGCTCGCCTTTCAAGGAGCGATTCCTAACAGCAGAAGCAGCAGAGGCACAAACTGCATGACGAGAAGGGACAACGTAGAACACGTCTCTGTCCTGGCACATTTTCGTGTGCGATACTTCCCTCCGGGTCTTCGGGCCTTGCGAAGCCCGTGTACTGCGAGCGCTGCTACTCGCAGCTGAGAAGGACCGTGGAGCTAGCGGCGAATTCGGAGAGCTCTTCGCTGCACTGCGCCGCTCGCAAGCGGCTTCGTTCTTCGCCTTCTGCCGTCCGGCGAGAGCTGAACTCCGGCGGTCAGTTGCAGCTCTGCCCAACAGCGTGTTCTCAGTTCTGCGGGCAAGCACGCCCTCTTGCCTTGGCCCCGAGAGCAAAGTCCCGAGCGAGCACTCGACTCAGTGCAATGCACCCGGAAGGACGCTCTCGCTCGCCTTTCAAGGAGCGATTCCTAACAGCAGAAGCAGCAGAGGCACAAACTGCATGACGAGAAGGGACAACGTAGAACACGTCTCTGTCCTGGCACATTTTCGTGTGCGATACTTCCCTCCGGGTCTTCGGGCCTTGCGAAGCCCCGTGTACTGCGAGCGCTGCTACTCGCAGCTGAGAAGGACCGTGGAGCTAGCGGCGAATTCGGAGAGCTCTTCGCTGCACTGCGCCGCTCGCAAGCGGCTTCGTTCTTCGCCTTCTGCCGTCCGGCGAGAGCTGAACTCCGGCGGTTAGTTGCAGCTCTGCCCAACAGCGTGTTCTCAGTTCTGCGGGCAAGCACGCCCTCTTGCCTTGGCCCCGAGAGCAAAGTCCCGAGCGAGCACTCGACTCAGTGCAATGCACCCGGAAGGACGCTCTCGCTCGCCTTTCAAGGAGCGATTCCTAACAGCAGAAGCAGCAGAGGCACAAACTGCATGACGAGAAGGGACAACGTAGAACACGTCTCTGTCCTGGCACATTTTCGTGTGCGATACTTCCCTCCGGGTCTTCGGGCCTTGCGAAGCCCTGTGTACTGCGAGCGCTGCTACTCGCAGCTGAGAAGGACCGTGGAGCTAGCGGCGAATTCGGAGAGCTCTTCGCTGCACTGCGCCGCTCGCAAGCGGCTTCGTTCTTCGCCTTCTGCCGTCCGGCGAGAGCTGAACTCCGGCGGTCAGTTGCAGCTCTGCCCAACAGCGTGTTCTCAGTTCTGCGGGCAAGCACGCCCTCTTGCCTTGGCCCCGGAGCAAAGTCCCGAGCGAGCACTCGACTCAGTGCAATGCACCCGGAAGGACGCTCTCGCTCGCCTTTCAAGGAGCGATTCCTAACAGCAGAAGCAGCAGAGGCACAAAACTGCATGACGAGAAGGGACAACGTAGAACACGTCTCTGTCCTGGCACATTTGCGTGTGCGATACTTCCCTCCGGGTCTTCGGGCCTTGCGAAGCCCCGTGTACTGCGAGCGCTGCTACTCGCAGCTGAGAAGGACCGTGGAGCTAGCGGCGAATTCGGAGAGCTCTTCGCTGCACTGCGCCGCTCGCAAGCGGCTTCGTTCTTCGCCTTCTGCCGTCCGGCGAGAGCTGAACTCCGGCGGTAAGTTGCAGCTCTGCCCAACAGCGTGTTCTCAGTTCTGCGGGCAAGCACGCCCTCTTGCCTTGGCCCCGGGAGCAAAGTCCCGAGCGAGCACTCGACTCAGTGCAATGCACCCGGAAGGACGCTCTCGCTCGCCTTTCAAGGAGCGATTCCTAACAGCAGAAGCAGCAGAGGCACAAACTGCATGACGAGAAGGGACAACGTAGAACACGTCTCTGTCCTGGCACATTTTCGTGTGCGATACTTCCCTCCGGGTCTTCGGCCTTGCGAAGCCCTGTGTACTGCGAGCGCTGCTACTCGCAGCTGAGAAGGACCGTGGAGCTAGCGGCGAATTCGGAGAGCTCTTCGCTGCACTGCGCCGCTCGCAAGCGGCTTCGTTCTTCGCCTTCTGCCGTCCGGCGAGAGCTGAACTCCGGCGGTCAGTTGCAGCTCTGCCCAACAGCGTGTTCTCAGTTCTGCGGGCAAGCACGCCCTCTTGCCTTGGCCCCGAGAGCAAAGTCCCGAGCGAGCACTCGACTCAGTGCAATGCACCCGGAAGGACGCTCTCGCTCGTCTTTCAAGGAGCGATTCCTAACAGCAGAAGCAGCAGAGGCACAAACTGCATGACGAGAAGGGACAACGTAGAACACGTCTCTGTCCTGGCACATTTTCGTGTGCGATACTTCCCTCCGGGTCTTCGGGCCTTGCGAAGCTCCGTGTACTGCGAGCGCTGCTACTCGCAGCTGAGAAGGACCGTGGAGCTAGCGGCGAATTCGGAGAGCTCTTCGCTGCACTGCGCCGCTCGCAAGCGGCTTCGTTCTTCGCCTTCTGCCGTCCGGCGAGAGCTGAACTCCGGCGGTCAGTTGCAGCTCTGCCCAACAGCGTGTTCTCAGTTCTGCGGGCAAGCACGCCCTCTTGCCTTGGCCCCGGAGCAAAGTCCCGAGCGAGCACTCGACTCAGTGCAATGCACCCGGAAGGACGCTCTCGCTCGTCTTTCAAGGAGCGATTCCTAACAGCAGAAGCAGCAGAGGCACAAACTGCATGACGAGAAGGGACAACGTAGAACACGTCTCTGTCCTGGCACATTTTCGTGTGCGATACTTCCCTCCGGGTCTTCGGGCCTTGCGAAGCTCCGTGTACTGCGAGCGCTGCTACTCGCAGCTGAGAAGGACCGTGGAGCTAGCGGCGAATTCGGAGAGCTCTTCGCTGCACTGCGCCGCTCGCAAGCGGCTTCGTTCTTCGCCTTCTGCCGTCCGGCGAGAGCTGAACTCCGGCGGTCAGTTGCAGCTCTGCCCAACAGCGTGTTCTCAGTTCTGCGGGCAAGCACGCCCTCTTGCCTTGGCCCCGAGAGCAAAGTCCCGAGCGAGCACTCGACTCAGTGCAATGCACCCGGAAGGACGCTCTCGCTCGCCTTTCAAGGAGCGATTCCTAACAGCAGAAGCAGCAGAGGCACAAACTGCATGACGAGAAGGGACAACGTAGAACACGTCTCTGTCCTGGCACATTTTCGTGTGCGATACTTCCCTCCGGGTCTTCGGGCCTTGCGAAGCTCCGTGTACTGCGAGCGCTGCTACTCGCAGCTGAGAAGGACCGTGGAGCTAGCGGCGAATTCGGAGAGCTCTTCGCTGCACTGCGCCGCTCGCAAGCGGCTTCGTTCTTCGCCTTCTGCCGTCCGGCGAGAGCTGAACTCCGGCGGTCAGTTGCAGCTCTGCCCAACAGCGTGTTCTCAGTTCTGCGGGCAAGCACGCCCTCTTGCCTTGGCCCCGGGAGCAAAGTCCCGAGCGAGCACTCGACTCAGTGCAATGCACCCGGAAGGACGCTCTCGCTCGCCTTTCAAGGAGCGATTCCTAACAGCAGAAGCAGCAGAGGCACAAACTGCATGACGAGAAGGGACAACGTAGAACACGTCTCTGTCCTGGCACATTTTCGTGTGCGATTACTTCCCTTCCGGGTCTTCGGGCCTTGCGAAGCCCCGTGTACTGCGAGCGCTGCTACTCGCAGCTGAGAAGGACCGTGGAGCTAGCGGCGAATTCGGAGAGCTCTTCGCTGCACTGCGCCGCTCGCAAGCGGCTTCGTTCTTCGCCTTCTGCCGTCCGGCGAGAGCTGAACTCCGGCGGTCAGTTGCAGCTCTGCCAACAGCGTGTTCTCAGTTCTGCGGGCAAGCACGCCCTCTTGCCTTGGCCCCGGAGCAAAGTCCCGAGCGAGCACTCGACTCAGTGCAATGCACCCGGAAGGACGCTCTCGCTCGTCTTTCAAGGAGCGATTCCTAACAGCAGAAGCAGCAGAGGCACAAACTGCATGACGAGAAGGGACAACGTAGAACACGTCTCTGTCCTGGCACATTTTCGTGTGCGATACTTCCCTCCGGGTCTTCGGGCCTTGCGAATCTCCGTGTACTGCGAGCGCTGCTACTCGCAGCTCAGAAGGACCGTGGAGCTAGCGGCGAATTCGGAGAGCTCTTCGCTGCACTGCGCCGCTCGCAAGCGGCTTCGTTCTTCGCCTTCTGCCGTCCGGCGAGAGCTGAACTCCGGCGGTCAGTTGCAGCTCTGCCCAACAGCGTGTTCTCAGTTCTGCGGGCAAGCACGCCCTCTTGCCTTGGCCCCGGGAGCAAAGTCCCGAGCGAGCACTCGACTCAGTGCAATGCACCCGGAAGGACGCTCTCGCTCGCCTTTCAAGGAGCGATTCCTAACAGCAGAAGCAGCAGAGGCACAAACTGCATGACGAGAAGGGACAACGTAGAACACGTCTCTGTCCTGGCACATTTTCGTGTGCGATACTTCCCTCCGGGTCTTCGGGCTTTGCGAAGCCCCGTGTACTGCGAGCGCTGCTACTCGCAGCTCAGAAGGACCGTGGAGCTAGCGGCGAATTCGGAGAGCTCTTCGCTGCACTGCGCCGCTCGCAAGCGGCTTCGTTCTTCGCCTTCTGCCGTCCGGCGAGAGCTGAACTCCGGCGGTCAGTTGCAGCTCTGCCCAACAGCGTGTTCTCAGTTCTGCGGGCAAGCACGCCCTCTTGCCTTGGCCCCGAGAGCAAAGTCCCGAGCGAGCACTCGACTCAGTGCAATGCACCCGGAAGGACGCGCTCGCTCGCCTTTCAAGGAGCGATTTCTAACAGCAGAAGCAGCAGAGGCACAAACTGCATGACGAGAAGGGACAACGTAGAACACGTCTCTGTCCTGGCACATTTTCGTGTGCGATACTTCCCTCCGGGTCTTCGGGCCTTGCGAAGCCCTGTGTACTGCGAGCGCTGCTACTCGCAGCTGAGAAGGACCGTGGAGCTAGCGGCGAATTCGGAGAGCTCTTCGCTGCACTGCGCCGCTCGCAAGCGGCTTCGTTCTTCGCCTTCTGCCGTCCGGCGAGAGCTGAACTCCAGCGGTCAGTTGCAGCTCTGCCCAACAGCGTGTTCTCAGTTCTGCGGGCAAGCACGCCCTCTTGCCTTGGCCCCGAGAGCAAAGTCCCGAGCGAGCACTCGACTCAGTGCAATGCACCCGGAAGGACGCTCTCGCTCGCCTTTCAAGGAGCGATTCCTAACAGCAGAAGCAGCAGAGGCACAAACTGCATGACGAGAAGGGACAACGTAGAACACGTCTCTGTCCTGGCACATTTCGTGTGCCATACTTCCCTCCACGTCTTCGGGCCTTGCGAAGCTCTGTGTACTGCGATCGCTGCTACTCGCAAGCTGAGAAGGACCGTGGAGCTAGCGGCGAATTCGGAGAGCTCTTCGCTGCACTGCGCCGCTCGCAAGCGGCTTCGTTCTTCGCCTTCTGCCGTCCGGCGAGAGCTGAACTCCAGCGGTCAGTTGCAGCTCTGCCCAACAGCGTGTTCTCAGTTCTGCGGGCAAGCACGCCCTCTTGCCTTGGCCCCGAGTGCAAAGTCCCGAGCGAGCACTCGACTCAGTGCAATGCACCCGGAAGGACGCTCTCGCTCGCCTTTCAAGGAGCGATTCCTAACAGCAGAAGCAGCAGAGGCACAAACTGCATGACGAGAAGGGACAACGTAGAACACGTCTCTGTCCTGGCACATTTGCGTGTGCGATACTTCCCTCCGGGTCTTCGGGCCTTGCGAAGCTCCGTGTACTGCGAGCGCTGCTACTCGCAGCTGAGAAGGACCGTGGAGCTAGCGGCGAATTCGGAGAGCTCTTCGCTGCACTGCGCCGCTCGCAAGCGGCTTCGTTCTTCGCCTTCTGCCGTCGGCGAGAGCTGAACTCCAGCGGTCAGTTGCAGCTCTGCCCAACAGCGTGTTCTCAGTTCTGCGGGCAAGCACGCCCTCTTGCCTTGGCCCCGGGAGCAAAGTCCCGAGCGAGCACTCGACTCAGTGCAATGCACCCGGAAGGACGCTCTCGCTCGTCTTTCAAGGAGCGATTCAACAGCAGAAGCAGCAGAGGCACAAACTGCATGACGAGAAGGGACAACGTAGAACACGTCTCTGTCCTGGCACATTTTCGTGTGCGATACTTCCCTCCGGGTCTTCGGGCCTTGCGAAGCCCCGTGTACTGCGAGCGCTGCTACTCGCAGCTGAGAAGGACCGTGGAGCTAGCGGCGAATTCGGAGAGCTCTTCGCTGCACTGCGCCGCTCGCAAGCGGCTTCGTTCTTCGCCTTCTGCCGTCCGGCGAGAGCTGAACTCCGGCGGTCAGTTGCAGCTCTGCCCAACAGCGTGTTCTCAGTTCTGCGGGCAAGCACGCCCTCTTGCCTTGGCCCCGAGAGCAAAGTCCCGAGCGAGCACTCGACTCAGTGCAATGCACCCGGAAAGACGCTCTCGCTCGTCTTTCAAGGAGCGATTCCTAACAGCAGAAGCAGCAGAGGCACAAACTGCATGACGAGAAGGGACAACGTAGAACACGTCTCTGTCCTGGCACATTTTCGTGTGCGATACTTCCCTCCGGGTCTTCGGGCCTTGCGAAGCCCCGTGTACTGCGAGCGCTGCTACTCGCAGCTGAGAAGGACCGTGGAGCTAGCGGCGAATTCGGAGAGCTCTTCGCTGCACTGCGCCGCTCGCAAGCGGCTTCGTTCTTCGCCTTCTGCCGTCCGGCGAGAGCTGAACTCCGGCGGTCAGTTGCAGCTCTGCCCAACAGCGTGTTCTCAGTTCTGCGGGCAAGCACGCCCTCTTGCCTTGGCCCCGAGAGCAAAGTCCGAGCGAGCACTCGACTCAGTGCAATGCACCCGGAAGGACGCTCTCGCTCGTCTTTCAAGGAGCGATTCCTAACAGCAGAAGCAGCAGAGGCACAAACTGCATGACGAGAAGGGACAACGTAGAACACGTCTCTGTCCTGGCACATTTGCGTGTGCCATACTTCCCTCCGGGTCTTCGGGCCTTGCGAAGCCCCGTGTACTGCGAGCGCTGCTACTCGCAGCTCAGAAGGACCGTGGAGCTAGCGGCGAATTCGGAGAGCTCTTCGCTGCACTGCGCCGCTCGCAAGCGGCTTCGTTCTTCGCCTTCTGCCGTCCGGCGAGAGCTGAACTCCAGCGGTCAGTTGCAGCTCTGCCCAACAGCGTGTTCTCAGTTCTGCGGGCAAGCACGCCCTCTTGCCTTGGCCCCGAGAGCAAAGTCCCGAGCGAGCACTCGACTCAGTGCAATGCACCCGGAAGGACGCTCTCGCTCGCCTTTCAAGGAGCGATTCCTAACAGCAGAAGCAGCAGAGGCACAAACTGCATGACGAGAAGGGAACAACGTAGAACACGTCTCTGTCCTGGCACATTTGCGTGTGCGATACTTCCCTCCGGGTCTTCGGGCCTTGCGAAGCTCCGTGTACTGCGAGCGCTGCTACTCGCAGCTCAGAAGGACCGTGGAGCTAGCGGCGAATTCGGAGAGCTCTTCGCTGCACTGCGCCGCTCGCAAGCGGCTTCGTTCTTCGCCTTCTGCCGTCCGGCGAGAGCTGAACTCCGGCGGTCAGTTGCAGCTCTGCCCAACAGCGTGTTCTCAGTTCTGCGGGCAAGCACGCCCTCTTGCCTTGGCCCCGAGAGCAAAGTCCCGAGCGAGCACTCGACTCAGTGCAATGCACCCGAAGGACGCTCTCGCTCGCCTTTCAAGGAGCGATTCCTAACAGCAGAAGCAGCAGAGGCACAAACTGCATGACGAGAAGGGACAACGTAGAACACGTCTCTGTCCTGGCACATTTTCGTGTGCGATACTTCCTTCCGGGTCTTCGGGCCTTGCGAAGCCCCGTGTACTGCGAGCGCTGCTACTCGCAGCTGAGAAGGACCGTGGAGCTAGCGGCGAATTCGGAGAGCTCTTCGCTGCACTGCGCCGCTCGCAAGCGGCTTCGTTCTTCGCCTTCTGCCGTCCGGCGAGAGCTGAACTCCGGCGGTCAGTTGCAGCTCTGCCCAACAGCGTGTTCTCAGTTCTGCGGGCAAGCACGCCCTCTTGCCTTGGCCCCGGGAGCAAAGTCCCGAGCGAGCACTCGACTCAGTGCAATGCACCCGGAAGGACGCTCTCGCTCGTCTTTCAAGGAGCGATTCCTAACAGCAGAAGCAGCAGAGGCACAAACTGCATGACGAGAAGGGACAACGTAGAACACGTCTCTGTCCTGGCACATTTTCGTGTGCGATACTTCCCTCCGGGTCTTCGGGCCTTGCGAATCTCCGTGTACTGCGAGCGCTGCTACTCGCAGCTGAGAAGGACCGTGGAGCTAGCGGCGAATTCGGAGAGCTCTTCGCTGCACTGCGCCGCTCGCAAGCGGCTTCGTTCTTCGCCTTCTGCCGTCCGGCGAGAGCTGAACTCCGGCGGTCAGTTGCAGCTCTGCCCAACAGCGTGTTCTCAGTTCTGCGGGCAAGCACGCCCTCTTGCCTTGGCCCCGGGAGCAAAGTCCCGAGCGAGCACTCGACTCAGTGCAATGCACCCGGAAGGACGCTCTCGCTCGCCTTTCAAGGAGCGATTCCTAACAGCAGAAGCAGCAGAGGCACAAACTGCATGACGAGAAGGGACAACGTAGAACACGTCTCTGTCCTGGCACATTTTCGTGTGCGATACTTCCCTCCGGGTCTTCGGGCCTTGCGAAGCCCTGTGTACTGCGATCGCTGCTACTCGCAGCTGAGAAGGACCGTGGAGCTAGCGGCGAATTCGGAGAGCTCTTCGCTGCACTGCGCCGCTCGCAAGCGGCTTCGTTCTTCGCCTTCTGCCGTCCGGCGAGAGCTGAACTCCGGCGGTCAGTTGCAGCTCTGCCCAACAGCGTGTTCTCAGTTCTGCGGGCAAGCACGCCCTCTTGCCTTGGCCCCGGGAGCAAAGTCCCGAGCGAGCACTCGACTCAGTGCAATGCACCCGGAAGGACGCTCTCGCTCGCCTTTCAAGGAGCGATTCCTAACAGCAGAAGCAGCAGAGGCACAAACTGCATGACGAGAAGGGACAACGTAGAACACGTCTCTGTCCTGGCACATTTCCGTGTGCCATACTTCCCTCCAGGTCTTCGGGCCTTGCGAAGCTCTGTGTACTGCGATCGCTGCTACTCGCAGCTGAGAAGGACCGTGGAGCTAGCGGCGAATTCGGAGAGCTCTTCGCTGCACTGCGCCGCTCGCAAGCGGCTTCGTTCTTCGCCTTCTGCCGTCCGGCGAGAGCTGAACTCCGGCGGTCAGTTGCAGCTCTGCCCAACAGCGTGTTCTCAGTTCTGCGGGCAAGCACGCCCTCTTGCCTTGGCCCCGAGTGCAAAGTCCCGAGCGAGCACTCGACTCAGTGCAATGCACCCGGAAGGACGCTCTCGCTCGCCTTTCAAGGAGCGATTCCTAACAGCAGAAGCAGCAGAGGCACAAACTGCATGACGAGAAGGGACAACGTAGAACACGTCTCTGTCCTGGCACATTTTCGTGTGCGATACTTCCTTCCGGGTCTTCGGGCCTTGCGAAGCCCCGTGTACTGCGAGCGCTGCTACTCGCAGCTGAGAAGGACCGTGGAGCTAGCGGCGAATTCGGAGAGCTCTTCGCTGCACTGCGCCGCTCGCAAGCGGCTTCGTTCTTCGCCTTCTGCCGTCCGGCGAGAGCTGAACTCCAGCGGTCAGTTGCAGCTCTGCCCAACAGCGTGTTCTCAGTTCTGCGGGCAAGCACGCCCTCTTGCCTTGGCCCCGAGTGCAAAGTCCCGAGCGAGCACTCGACTCAGTGCAATGCACCCGGAAGGACGCTCTCGCTCGTCTTTCAAGGAGCGATTCCTAACAGCAGAAGCAGCAGAGGCACAAACTGCATGACGAGAAGGGACAACGTAGAACACGTCTCTGTCCTGGCACATTTTCGTGTGCGATACTTCCCTCCGGGTCTTCGGGCCTTGCGAAGCTCCGTGTACTGCGAGCGCTGCTACTCGCAGCTGAGAAGGACCGTGGAGCTAGCGGCGAATTCGGAGAGCTCTTCGCTGCACTGCGCCGCTCGCAAGCGGCTTCGTTCTTCGCCTTCTGCCGTCCGGCGAGAGCTGAACTCCGGCGGTCAGTTGCAGCTCTGCCCAACAGCGTGTTCTCAGTTCTGCGGGCAAGCACGCCCTCTTGCCTTGGCCCCGAGAGCAAAGTCCCGAGCGAGCACTCGACTCAGTGCAATGCACCCGGAAGGACGCTCTCGCTCGCCTTTCAAGGAGCGATTCCTAACAGCAGAAGCAGCAGAGGCACAAACTGCATGACGAGAAGGGACAACGTAGAACACGTCTCTGTCCTGGCACATTTTCGTGTGCGATACTTCCCTCCGGGTCTTCGGGCCTTGCGAAGCTCCGTGTACTGCGAGCGCTGCTACTCGCAGCTGAGAAGGACCGTGGAGCTAGCGGCGAATTCGGAGAGCTCTTCGCTGCACTGCGCCGCTCGCAAGCGGCTTCGTTCTTCGCCTTCTGCCGTCCGGCGAGAGCTGAACTCCAGCGGTCAGTTGCAGCTCTGCCCAACAGCGTGTTCTCAGTTCTGCGGGCAAGCACGCCCTCTTGCCTTGGCCCCGAGTGCAAAGTCCCGAGCGAGCACTCGACTCAGTGCAATGCACCCGGAAGGACGCTCTCGCTCGCCTTTCAAGGAGCGATTCCTAACAGCAGAAGCAGCAGAGGCACAAACTGCATGACGAGAAGGGACAACGTAGAACACGTCTCTGTCCTGGCACATTTTCGTGTGCCATACTTCCCTCCGGGTCTTCGGGCCTTGCGAAGCTCCGTGTACTGCGAGCGCTGCTACTCGCAGCTCAGAAGGACCGTGGAGCTAGCGGCGAATTCGGAGAGCTCTTCGCTGCACTGCGCCGCTCGCAAGCGGCTTCGTTCTTCGCCTTCTGCCGTCCGGCGAGAGCTGAACTCCGGCGGTCAGTTGCAGCTCTGCCCAACAGCGTGTTCTCAGTTCTGCGGGCAAGCACGCCCTCTTGCCTTGGCCCCGAGTGCAAAGTCCCGAGCGAGCACTCGACTCAGTGCAATGCACCCGGAAGGACGCTCTCGCTCGCCTTTCAAGGAGCGATTCCTAACAGCAGAAGCAGCAGAGGCACAAACTGCATGACGAGAAGGGACAACGTAGAACACGTCTCTGTCCTGGCACATTTTCGTGTGCGATACTTCCTTCCGGGTCTTCGGGCCTTGCGAAGCCCCGTGTACTGCGAGCGCTGCTACTCGCAGCTGAGAAGGACCGTGGAGCTAGCGGCGAATTCGGAGAGCTCTTCGCTGCACTGCGCCGCTCGCAAGCGGCTTCGTTCTTCGCCTTCTGCCGTCCGGCGAGAGCTGAACTCCGGCGGTCAGTTGCAGCTCTGCCCAACAGCGTGTTCTCAGTTCTGCGGGCAAGCACGCCCTCTTGCCTTGGCCCCGGGAGCAAAGTCCCGAGCGAGCACTCGACTCAGTGCAATGCACCCGGAAGGACGCTCTCGCTCGTCTTTCAAGGAGCGATTCCTAACAGCAGAAGCAGCAGAGGCACAAACTGCATGACGAGAAGGGACAACGTAGAACACGTCTCTGTCCTGGCACATTTTCGTGTGCGATACTTCCCTCCGGGTCTTCGGGCCTTGCGAATCTCCGTGTACTGCGAGCGCTGCTACTCGCAGCTGAGAAGGACCGTGGAGCTAGCGGCGAATTCGGAGAGCTCTTCGCTGCACTGCGCCGCTCGCAAGCGGCTTCGTTCTTCGCCTTCTGCCGTCCGGCGAGAGCTGAACTCCGGCGGTCAGTTGCAGCTCTGCCCAACAGCGTGTTCTCAGTTCTGCGGGCAAGCACGCCCTCTTGCCTTGGCCCCGGGAGCAAAGTCCCGAGCGAGCACTCGACTCAGTGCAATGCACCCGGAAGGACGCTCTCGCTCGCCTTTCAAGGAGCGATTCCTAACAGCAGAAGCAGCAGAGGCACAAACTGCATGACGAGAAGGGACAACGTAGAACACGTCTCTGTCCTGGCACATTTTCGTGTGCGATACTTCCCTCCGGGTCTTCGGGCCTTGCGAAGCCCTGTGTACTGCGAGCGCTGCTACTCGCAGCTGAGAAGGACCGTGGAGCTAGCGGCGAATTCGGAGAGCTCTTCGCTGCACTGCGCCGCTCGCAAGCGGCTTCGTTCTTCGCCTTCTGCCGTCCGGCGAGAGCTGAACTCCGGCGGTCAGTTGCAGCTCTGCCCAACAGCGTGTTCTCAGTTCTGCGGGCAAGCACGCCCTCTTGCCTTGGCCCCGGGAGCAAAGTCCCGAGCGAGCACTCGACTCAGTGCAATGCACCCGGAAGGACGCTCTCGCTCGCCTTTCAAGGAGCGATTCCTAACAGCAGAAGCAGCAGAGGCACAAACTGCATGACGAGAAGGGACAACGTAGAACACGTCTCTGTCCTGGCACATTTCCGTGTGCCATACTTCCCTCCGGGTCTTCGGGCCTTGCGAAGCTCTGTGTACTGCGATCGCTGCTACTCGCAGCTGAGAAGGACCGTGGAGCTAGCGGCGAATTCGGAGAGCTCTTCGCTGCACTGCGCCGCTCGCAAGCGGCTTCGTTCTTCGCCTTCTGCCGTCCGGCGAGAGCTGAACTCCAGCGGTCAGTTGCAGCTCTGCCCAACAGCGTGTTCTCAGTTCTGCGGGCAAGCACGCCCTCTTGCCTTGGCCCCGAGTGCAAAGTCCCGAGCGAGCACTCGACTCAGTGCAATGCACCCGGAAGGACGCTCTCGCTCGTCTTTCAAGGAGCGATTCCTAACAGCAGAAGCAGCAGAGGCACAAACTGCATGACGAGAAGGGACAACGTAGAACACGTCTCTGTCCTGGCACATTTTCGTGTGCGATACTTCCCTCCGGGTCTTCGGGCCTTGCGAAGCTCCGTGTACTGCGAGCGCTGCTACTCGCAGCTGAGAAGGACCGTGGAGCTAGCGGCGAATTCGGAGAGCTCTTCGCTGCACTGCGCCGCTCGCAAGCGGCTTCGTTCTTCGCCTTCTGCCGTCCGGCGAGAGCTGAACTCCGGCGGTCAGTTGCAGCTCTGCCCAACAGCGTGTTCTCAGTTCTGCGGGCAAGCACGCCCTCTTGCCTTGGCCCCGAGAGCAAAGTCCCGAGCGAGCACTCGACTCAGTGCAATGCACCCGGAAGGACGCTCTCGCTCGCCTTTCAAGGAGCGATTCCTAACAGCAGAAGCAGCAGAGGCACAAACTGCATGACGAGAAGGGACAACGTAGAACACGTCTCTGTCCTGGCACATTTTCGTGTGCCATACTTCCCTCCGGGTCTTCGGGCCTTACGAAGCCCTGTGTACTGCGAGCGCTGCTACTCGCAGCTGAGAAGGACCGTGGAGCTAGCGGCGAATTCGGAGAGCTCTTCGCTGCACTGCGCCGCTCGCAAGCGGCTTCGTTCTTCGCCTTCTGCCGTCCGGCGAGAGCTGAACTCCGGCGGTCAGTTGCAGCTCTGCCCAACAGCGTGTTCTCAGTTCTGCGGGCAAGCACGCCCTCTTGCCTTGGCCCCGAGAGCAAAGTCCCGAGCGAGCACTCGACTCAGTGCAATGCACCCGGAAGGACGCTCTCGCTCGCCTTTCAAGGAGCGATTCCTAACAGCAGAAGCAGCAGAGGCACAAACTGCATGACGAGAAGGGACAACGTAGAACACGTCTCTGTCCTGGCACATTTTCGTGTGCGATACTTCCCTCCGGGTCTTCGGGCCTTGCGAAGCTCTGTGTACTGCGAGCGCTGCTACTCGCAGCTGAGAAGGACCGTGGAGCTAGCGGCGAATTCGGAGAGCTCTTCGCTGCACTGCGCCGCTCGCAAGCGGCTTCGTTCTTCGCCTTCTGCCGTCCGGCGAGAGCTGAACTCCAGCGGTCAGTTGCAGCTCTGCCCAACAGCGTGTTCTCAGTTCTGCGGGCAAGCACGCCCTCTTGCCTTGGCCCCGAGAGCAAAGTCCCGAGCGAGCACTCGACTCAGTGCAATGCATCCGGAAGGACGCTCTCGCTCGTCTTTCAAGGAGCGATTCCTAACAGCAGAAGCAGCAGAGGCACAAACTGCATGACGAGAAGGGACAACGTAGAACACGTCTCTGTCCTGGCACATTTCCGTGTGCCATACTTCCCTCCGGGTCTTCGGGCCTTGCGAAGCCCTGTGTACTGCGAGCGCTGCTACTCGCAGCTGAGAAGGACCGTGGAGCTAGCGGCGAATTCGGAGAGCTCTTCGCTGCACTGCGCCGCTCGCAAGCGGCTTCGTTCTTCGCCTTCTGCCGTCCGGCGAGAGCTGAACTCCGGCGGTCAGTTGCAGCTCTGCCCAACAGCGTGTTCTCAGTTCTGCGGGCAAGCACGCCCTCTTGCCTTGGCCCCGGGAGCAAAGTCCCGACCGAGCACTCGACTCAGTGCAATGCACCCGGAAGGACGCTCTCGCTCGCCTTTCAAGGAGCGATTCCTAACAGCAGAAGCAGCAGAGGCACAAACTGCATGACGAGAAGGGACAACGTAGAACACGTCTCTGTCCTGGCACATTTTCGTGTGCGATACTTCCCTCCGGGTCTTCGGGCCTTGCGAAGCTCTGTGTACTGCGAGCGCTGCTACTCGCAGCTGAGAAGGACCGTGGAGCTAGCGGCGAATTCGGAGAGCTCTTCGCTGCACTGCGCCGCTCGCAAGCGGCTTCGTTCTTCGCCTTCTGCCGTCCGGCGAGAGCTGAACTCCGGCGGTCAGTTGCAGCTCTGCCCAACAGCGTGTTCTCAGTTCTGCGGGCAAGCACGCCCTCTTGCCTTGGCCCCGAGAGCAAAGTCCCGAGCGAGCACTCGACTCAGTGCAATGCACCCGGAAGGACGCTCTCGCTCGCCTTTCAAGGAGCGATTCCTAACAGCAGAAGCAGCAGAGGCACAAACTGCATGACGAGAAGGGACAACGTAGAACACGTCTCTGTCCTGGCACATTTTCGTGTGCGATACTTCCCTCCGGGTCTTCGGGCCTTGCGAAGCTCTGTGTACTGCGAGCGCTGCTACTCGCAGCTGAGAAGGACCGTGGAGCTAGCGGCGAATTCGGAGAGCTCTTCGCTGCACTGCGCCGCTCGCAAGCGGCTTCGTTCTTCGCCTTCTGCCGTCCGGCGAGAGCTGAACTCCAGCGGTCAGTTGCAGCTCTGCCCAACAGCGTGTTCTCAGTTCTGCGGGCAAGCACGCCCTCTTGCCTTGGCCCCGAGAGCAAAGTCCCGAGCGAGCACTCGACTCAGTGCAATGCATCCGGAAGGACGCTCTCGCTCGTCTTTCAAGGAGCGATTCCTAACAGCAGAAGCAGCAGAGGCACAAACTGCATGACGAGAAGGGACAACGTAGAACACGTCTCTGTCCTGGCACATTTCCGTGTGCCATACTTCCCTCCGGGTCTTCGGGCCTTGCGAAGCCCTGTGTACTGCGAGCGCTGCTACTCGCAGCTCAGAAGGACCGTGGAGCTAGCGGCGAATTCGGAGAGCTCTTCGCTGCACTGCGCCGCTCGCAAGCGGCTTCGTTCTTCGCCTTCTGCCGTCCGGCGAGAGCTGAACTCCGGCGGTCAGTTGCAGCTCTGCCCAACAGCGTGTTCTCAGTTCTGCGGGCAAGCACGCCCTCTTGCCTTGGCCCCGGGAGCAAAGTCCCGACCGAGCACTCGACTCAGTGCAATGCACCCGGAAGGACGCTCTCGCTCGCCTTTCAAGGAGCGATTCCTAACAGCAGAAGCAGCAGAGGCACAAACTGCATGACGAGAAGGGACAACGTAGAACACGTCTCTGTCCTGGCACATTTTCGTGTGCGATACTTCCCTCCGGGTCTTCGGGCCTTGCGAAGCTCTGTGTACTGCGAGCGCTGCTACTCGCAGCTGAGAAGGACCGTGGAGCTAGCGGCGAATTCGGAGAGCTCTTCGCTGCACTGCGCCGCTCGCAAGCGGCTTCGTTCTTCGCCTTCTGCCGTCCGGCGAGAGCTGAACTCCGGCGGTCAGTTGCAGCTCTGCCCAACAGCGTGTTCTCAGTTCTGCGGGCAAGCACGCCCTCTTGCCTTGGCCCCGGGAGCAAAGTCCCGAGCGAGCACTCGACTCAGTGCAATGCACCCGGAAGGACGCTCTCGCTCGCCTTTCAAGGAGCGATTCCTAACAGCAGAAGCAGCAGAGGCACAAACTGCATGACGAGAAGGGACAACGTAGAACACGTCTCTGTCCTGGCACATTTTCGTGTGCGATACTTCCTTCCGGGTCTTCGGGCCTTGCGAAGCCCCGTGTACTGCGAGCGCTGCTACTCGCAGCTGAGAAGGACCGTGGAGCTAGCGGCGAATTCGGAGAGCTCTTCGCTGCACTGCGCCGCTCGCAAGCGGCTTCGTTCTTCGCCTTCTGCCGTCCGGCGAGAGCTGAACTCCGGCGGTCAGTTGCAGCTCTGCCCAACAGCGTGTTCTCAGTTCTGCGGGCAAGCACGCCCTCTTGCCTTGGCCCCGGGAGCAAAGTCCCGACCGAGCACTCGACTCAGTGCAATGCACCCGGAAGGACGCTCTCGCTCGCCTTTCAAGGAGCGATTCCTAACAGCAGAAGCAGCAGAGGCACAAACTGCATGACGAGAAGGGACAACGTAGAACACGTCTCTGTCCTGGCACATTTTCGTGTGCGATACTTCCCTCCGGGTCTTCGGGCCTTGCGAAGCCCCGTGTACTGCGAGCGCTGCTACTCGCAGCTCAGAAGGACCGTGGAGCTAGCGGCGAATTCGGAGAGCTCTTCGCTGCACTGCGCCGCTCGCAAGCGGCTTCGTTCTTCGCCTTCTGCCGTCCGGCGAGAGCTGAACTCCGGCGGTCAGTTGCAGCTCTGCCCAACAGCGTGTTCTCAGTTCTGCGGGCAAGCACGCCCTCTTGCCTTGGCCCCGGGAGCAAAGTCCCGAGCGAGCACTCGACTCAGTGCAATGCACCCGGAAGGACGCTCTCGCTCGCCTTTCAAGGAGCGATTCCTAACAGCAGAAGCAGCAGAGGCACAAACTGCATGACGAGAAGGGACAACGTAGAACACGTCTCTGTCCTGGCACATTTTCGTGTGCGATACTTCCCTCCGGGTCTTCGGGCCTTGCGAAGCTCCGTGTACTGCGAGCGCTGCTACTCGCAGCTGAGAAGGACCGTGGAGCTAGCGGCGAATTCGGAGAGCTCTTCGCTGCACTGCGCCGCTCGCAAGCGGCTTCGTTCTTCGCCTTCTGCCGTCCGGCGAGAGCTGAACTCCGGCGGTCAGTTGCAGCTCTGCCCAACAGCGTGTTCTCAGTTCTGCGGGCAAGCACGCCCTCTTGCCTTGGCCCCGGGAGCAAAGTCCCGAGCGAGCACTCGACTCAGTGCAATGCACCCGGAAGGACGCTCTCGCTCGCCTTTCAAGGAGCGATTCCTAACAGCAGAAGCAGCAGAGGCACAAACTGCATGACGAGAAGGGACAACGTAGAACACGTCTCTGTCCTGGCACATTTTCGTGTGCGATACTTCCCTCCGGGTCTTCGGGCCTTGCGAAGCTCCGTGTACTGCGATCGCTGCTACTCGCAGCTGAGAAGGACCGTGGAGCTAGCGGCGAATTCGGAGAGCTCTTCGCTGCACTGCGCCGCTCGCAAGCGGCTTCGTTCTTCGCCTTCTGCCGTCCGGCGAGAGCTGAACTCCGGCGGTCAGTTGCAGCTCTGCCCAACAGCGTGTTCTCAGTTCTGCGGGCAAGCACGCCCTCTTGCCTTGGCCCCGGGAGCAAAGTCCCGAGCGAGCACTCGACTCAGTGCAATGCACCCGGAAGGACGCTCTCGCTCGCCTTTCAAGGAGCGATTCCTAACAGCAGAAGCAGCAGAGGCACAAACTGCATGACGAGAAGGGACAACGTAGAACACGTCTCTGTCCTGGCACATTTTCGTGTGCGATACTTCCCTCCGGGTCTTCGGGCCTTGCGAAGCCCCGTGTACTGCGAGCGCTGCTACTCGCAGCTGAGAAGGACCGTGGAGCTAGCGGCGAATTCGGAGAGCTCTTCGCTGCACTGCGCCGCTCGCAAGCGGCTTCGTTCTTCGCCTTCTGCCGTCCGGCGAGAGCTGAACTCCGGCGGTCAGTTGCAGCTCTGCCCAACAGCGTGTTCTCAGTTCTGCGGGCAAGCACGCCCTCTTGCCTTGGCCCCGAGAGCAAAGTCCCGAGCGAGCACTCGACTCAGTGCAATGCACCCGGAAGGACGCTCTCGCTCGCCTTTCAAGGAGCGATTCCTAACAGCAGAAGCAGCAGAGGCACAAACTGCATGACGAGAAGGGACAACGTAGAACACGTCTCTGTCCTGGCACATTTTCGTGTGCGATACTTCCCTCCGGGTCTTCGGGCCTTGCGAAGCTCTGTGTACTGCGAGCGCTGCTACTCGCAGCTCAGAAGGACCGTGGAGCTAGCGGCGAATTCGGAGAGCTCTTCGCTGCACTGCGCCGCTCGCAAGCGGCTTCGTTCTTCGCCTTCTGCCGTCCGGCGAGAGCTGAACTCCAGCGGTCAGTTGCAGCTCTGCCCAACAGCGTGTTCTCAGTTCTGCGGGCAAGCACGCCCTCTTGCCTTGGCCCCGAGAGCAAAGTCCCGAGCGAGCACTCGACTCAGTGCAATGCACCCGGAAGGACGCTCTCGCTCGTCTTTCAAGGAGCGATTCCTAACAGCAGAAGCAGCAGAGGCACAAACTGCATGACGAGAAGGGACAACGTAGAACACGTCTCTGTCCTGGCACATTTCCGTGTGCCATACTTCCCTCCGGGTCTTCGGGCCTTGCGAAGCCCTGTGTACTGCGAGCGCTGCTACTCGCAGCTGAGAAGGACCGTGGAGCTAGCGGCGAATTCGGAGAGCTCTTCGCTGCACTGCGCCGCTCGCAAGCGGCTTCGTTCTTCGCCTTCTGCCGTCCGGCGAGAGCTGAACTCCGGCGGTCAGTTGCAGCTCTGCCCAACAGCGTGTTCTCAGTTCTGCGGGCAAGCACGCCCTCTTGCCTTGGCCCCGGGAGCAAAGTCCCGAGCGAGCACTCGACTCAGTGCAATGCACCCGGAAGGACGCTCTCGCTCGCCTTTCAAGGAGCGATTCCTAACAGCAGAAGCAGCAGAGGCACAAACTGCATGACGAGAAGGGACAACGTAGAACACGTCTCTGTCCTGGCACATTTTCGTGTGCGATACTTCCCTCCGGGTCTTCGGGCCTTGCGAAGCTCTGTGTACTGCGAGCGCTGCTACTCGCAGCTGAGAAGGACCGTGGAGCTAGCGGCGAATTCGGAGAGCTCTTCGCTGCACTGCGCCGCTCGCAAGCGGCTTCGTTCTTCGCCTTCTGCCGTCCGGCGAGAGCTGAACTCCGGCGGTCAGTTGCAGCTCTGCCCAACAGCGTGTTCTCAGTTCTGCGGGCAAGCACGCCCTCTTGCCTTGGCCCCGGGAGCAAAGTCCCGAGCGAGCACTCGACTCAGTGCAATGCACCCGGAAGGACGCTCTCGCTCGCCTTTCAAGGAGCGATTCCTAACAGCAGAAGCAGCAGAGGCACAAACTGCATGACGAGAAGGGACAACGTAGAACACGTCTCTGTCCTGGCACATTTTCGTGTGCGATACTTCCTTCCGGGTCTTCGGGCCTTGCGAAGCCCCGTGTACTGCGAGCGCTGCTACTCGCAGCTGAGAAGGACCGTGGAGCTAGCGGCGAATTCGGAGAGCTCTTCGCTGCACTGCGCCGCTCGCAAGCGGCTTCGTTCTTCGCCTTCTGCCGTCCGGCGAGAGCTGAACTCCGGCGGTCAGTTGCAGCTCTGCCCAACAGCGTGTTCTCAGTTCTGCGGGCAAGCACGCCCTCTTGCCTTGGCCCCGGGAGCAAAGTCCCGACCGAGCACTCGACTCAGTGCAATGCACCCGGAAGGACGCGCTCGCTCGCCTTTCAAGGAGCGATTCCTAACAGCAGAAGCAGCAGAGGCACAAACTGCATGACGAGAAGGGACAACGTAGAACACGTCTCTGTCCTGGCACATTTTCGTGTGCGATACTTCCCTCCGGGTCTTCGGGCCTTGCGAAGCCCCGTGTACTGCGAGCGCTGCTACTCGCAGCTCAGAAGGACCGTGGAGCTAGCGGCGAATTCGGAGAGCTCTTCGCTGCACTGCGCCGCTCGCAAGCGGCTTCGTTCTTCGCCTTCTGCCGTCCGGCGAGAGCTGAACTCCGGCGGTCAGTTGCAGCTCTGCCCAACAGCGTGTTCTCAGTTCTGCGGGCAAGCACGCCCTCTTGCCTTGGCCCCGGGAGCAAAGTCCCGAGCGAGCACTCGACTCAGTGCAATGCACCCGGAAGGACGCTCTCGCTCGCCTTTCAAGGAGCGATTCCTAACAGCAGAAGCAGCAGAGGCACAAACTGCATGACGAGAAGGGACAACGTAGAACACGTCTCTGTCCTGGCACATTTTCGTGTGCGATACTTCCCTCCGGGTCTTCGGGCCTTGCGAAGCTCCGTGTACTGCGAGCGCTGCTACTCGCAGCTGAGAAGGACCGTGGAGCTAGCGGCGAATTCGGAGAGCTCTTCGCTGCACTGCGCCGCTCGCAAGCGGCTTCGTTCTTCGCCTTCTGCCGTCCGGCGAGAGCTGAACTCCGGCGGTCAGTTGCAGCTCTGCCCAACAGCGTGTTCTCAGTTCTGCGGGCAAGCACGCCCTCTTGCCTTGGCCCCGGGAGCAAAGTCCCGAGCGAGCACTCGACTCAGTGCAATGCACCCGGAAGGACGCTCTCGCTCGCCTTTCAAGGAGCGATTCCTAACAGCAGAAGCAGCAGAGGCACAAACTGCATGACGAGAAGGGACAACGTAGAACACGTCTCTGTCCTGGCACATTTTCGTGTGCGATACTTCCCTCCGGGTCTTCGGGCCTTGCGAAGCTCCGTGTACTGCGAGCGCTGCTACTCGCAGCTGAGAAGGACCGTGGAGCTAGCGGCGAATTCGGAGAGCTCTTCGCTGCACTGCGCCGCTCGCAAGCGGCTTCGTTCTTCGCCTTCTGCCGTCCGGCGAGAGCTGAACTCCGGCGGTCAGTTGCAGCTCTGCCCAACAGCGTGTTCTCAGTTCTGCGGGCAAGCACGCCCTCTTGCCTTGGCCCCGAGAGCAAAGTCCCGAGCGAGCACTCGACTCAGTGCAATGCACCCGGAAGGACGCTCTCGCTCGCCTTTCAAGGAGCGATTCCTAACAGCAGAAGCAGCAGAGGCACAAACTGCATGACGAGAAGGGACAACGTAGAACACGTCTCTGTCCTGGCACATTTTCGTGTGCGATACTTCCCTCCGGGTCTTCGGGCCTTGCGAAGCTCTGTGTACTGCGAGCGCTGCTACTCGCAGCTGAGAAGGACCGTGGAGCTAGCGGCGAATTCGGAGAGCTCTTCGCTGCACTGCGCCGCTCGCAAGCGGCTTCGTTCTTCGCCTTCTGCCGTCCGGCGAGAGCTGAACTCCAGCGGTCAGTTGCAGCTCTGCCCAACAGCGTGTTCTCAGTTCTGCGGGCAAGCACGCCCTCTTGCCTTGGCCCCGAGAGCAAAGTCCCGAGCGAGCACTCGACTCAGTGCAATGCATCCGGAAGGACGCTCTCGCTCGTCTTTCAAGGAGCGATTCCTAACAGCAGAAGCAGCAGAGGCACAAACTGCATGACGAGAAGGGACAACGTAGAACACGTCTCTGTCCTGGCACATTTCCGTGTGCCATACTTCCCTCCGGGTCTTCGGGCCTTGCGAAGCCCCGTGTACTGCGAGCGCTGCTACTCGCAGCTGAGAAGGACCGTGGAGCTAGCGGCGAATTCGGAGAGCTCTTCGCTGCACTGCGCCGCTCGCAAGCGGCTTCGTTCTTCGCCTTCTGCCGTCCGGCGAGAGCTGAACTCCGGCGGTCAGTTGCAGCTCTGCCCAACAGCGTGTTCTCAGTTCTGCGGGCAAGCACGCCCTCTTGCCTTGGCCCCGGGAGCAAAGTCCCGACCGAGCACTCGACTCAGTGCAATGCACCCGGAAGGACGCTCTCGCTCGCCTTTCAAGGAGCGATTCCTAACAGCAGAAGCAGCAGAGGCACAAACTGCATGACGAGAAGGGACAACGTAGAACACGTCTCTGTCCTGGCACATTTTCGTGTGCGATACTTCCCTCCGGGTCTTCGGGCCTTGCGAAGCTCTGTGTACTGCGAGCGCTGCTACTCGCAGCTGAGAAGGACCGTGGAGCTAGCGGCGAATTCGGAGAGCTCTTCGCTGCACTGCGCCGCTCGCAAGCGGCTTCGTTCTTCGCCTTCTGCCGTCCGGCGAGAGCTGAACTCCGGCGGTCAGTTGCAGCTCTGCCCAACAGCGTGTTCTCAGTTCTGCGGGCAAGCACGCCCTCTTGCCTTGGCCCCGGGAGCAAAGTCCCGAGCGAGCACTCGACTCAGTGCAATGCACCCGGAAGGACGCTCTCGCTCGCCTTTCAAGGAGCGATTCCTAACAGCAGAAGCAGCAGAGGCACAAACTGCATGACGAGAAGGGACAACGTAGAACACGTCTCTGTCCTGGCACATTTTCGTGTGCGATACTTCCTTCCGGGTCTTCGGGCCTTGCGAAGCCCCGTGTACTGCGAGCGCTGCTACTCGCAGCTGAGAAGGACCGTGGAGCTAGCGGCGAATTCGGAGAGCTCTTCGCTGCACTGCGCCGCTCGCAAGCGGCTTCGTTCTTCGCCTTCTGCCGTCCGGCGAGAGCTGAACTCCGGCGGTCAGTTGCAGCTCTGCCCAACAGCGTGTTCTCAGTTCTGCGGGCAAGCACGCCCTCTTGCCTTGGCCCCGGGAGCAAAGTCCCGACCGAGCACTCGACTCAGTGCAATGCACCCGGAAGGACGCTCTCGCTCGCCTTTCAAGGAGCGATTCCTAACAGCAGAAGCAGCAGAGGCACAAACTGCATGACGAGAAGGGACAACGTAGAACACGTCTCTGTCCTGGCACATTTTCGTGTGCGATACTTCCCTCCGGGTCTTCGGGCCTTGCGAAGCCCCGTGTACTGCGAGCGCTGCTACTCGCAGCTCAGAAGGACCGTGGAGCTAGCGGCGAATTCGGAGAGCTCTTCGCTGCACTGCGCCGCTCGCAAGCGGCTTCGTTCTTCGCCTTCTGCCGTCCGGCGAGAGCTGAACTCCGGCGGTCAGTTGCAGCTCTGCCCAACAGCGTGTTCTCAGTTCTGCGGGCAAGCACGCCCTCTTGCCTTGGCCCCGGGAGCAAAGTCCCGAGCGAGCACTCGACTCAGTGCAATGCACCCGGAAGGACGCTCTCGCTCGCCTTTCAAGGAGCGATTCCTAACAGCAGAAGCAGCAGAGGCACAAACTGCATGACGAGAAGGGACAACGTAGAACACGTCTCTGTCCTGGCACATTTTCGTGTGCGATACTTCCCTCCGGGTCTTCGGGCCTTGCGAAGCTCCGTGTACTGCGAGCGCTGCTACTCGCAGCTGAGAAGGACCGTGGAGCTAGCGGCGAATTCGGAGAGCTCTTCGCTGCACTGCGCCGCTCGCAAGCGGCTTCGTTCTTCGCCTTCTGCCGTCCGGCGAGAGCTGAACTCCGGCGGTCAGTTGCAGCTCTGCCCAACAGCGTGTTCTCAGTTCTGCGGGCAAGCACGCCCTCTTGCCTTGGCCCCGGGAGCAAAGTCCCGAGCGAGCACTCGACTCAGTGCAATGCACCCGGAAGGACGCTCTCGCTCGCCTTTCAAGGAGCGATTCCTAACAGCAGAAGCAGCAGAGGCACAAACTGCATGACGAGAAGGGACAACGTAGAACACGTCTCTGTCCTGGCACATTTTCGTGTGCGATACTTCCCTCCGGGTCTTCGGGCCTTGCGAAGCTCCGTGTACTGCGATCGCTGCTACTCGCAGCTGAGAAGGACCGTGGAGCTAGCGGCGAATTCGGAGAGCTCTTCGCTGCACTGCGCCGCTCGCAAGCGGCTTCGTTCTTCGCCTTCTGCCGTCCGGCGAGAGCTGAACTCCGGCGGTCAGTTGCAGCTCTGCCCAACAGCGTGTTCTCAGTTCTGCGGGCAAGCACGCCCTCTTGCCTTGGCCCCGGGAGCAAAGTCCCGACCGAGCACTCGACTCAGTGCAATGCACCCGGAAGGACGCTCTCGCTCGCCTTTCAAGGAGCGATTCCTAACAGCAGAAGCAGCAGAGGCACAAACTGCATGACGAGAAGGGACAACGTAGAACACGTCTCTGTCCTGGCACATTTTCGTGTGCGATACTTCCCTCCGGGTCTTCGGGCCTTGCGAAGCCCCGTGTACTGCGAGCGCTGCTACTCGCAGCTGAGAAGGACCGTGGAGCTAGCGGCGAATTCGGAGAGCTCTTCGCTGCACTGCGCCGCTCGCAAGCGGCTTCGTTCTTCGCCTTCTGCCGTCCGGCGAGAGCTGAACTCCGGCGGTCAGTTGCAGCTCTGCCCAACAGCGTGTTCTCAGTTCTGCGGGCAAGCACGCCCTCTTGCCTTGGCCCCGAGAGCAAAGTCCCGAGCGAGCACTCGACTCAGTGCAATGCACCCGGAAGGACGCTCTCGCTCGCCTTTCAAGGAGCGATTCCTAACAGCAGAAGCAGCAGAGGCACAAACTGCATGACGAGAAGGGACAACGTAGAACACGTCTCTGTCCTGGCACATTTTCGTGTGCGATACTTCCCTCCGGGTCTTCGGGCCTTGCGAAGCTCTGTGTACTGCGAGCGCTGCTACTCGCAGCTGAGAAGGACCGTGGAGCTAGCGGCGAATTCGGAGAGCTCTTCGCTGCACTGCGCCGCTCGCAAGCGGCTTCGTTCTTCGCCTTCTGCCGTCCGGCGAGAGCTGAACTCCAGCGGTCAGTTGCAGCTCTGCCCAACAGCGTGTTCTCAGTTCTGCGGGCAAGCACGCCCTCTTGCCTTGGCCCCGAGAGCAAAGTCCCGAGCGAGCACTCGACTCAGTGCAATGCATCCGGAAGGACGCTCTCGCTCGTCTTTCAAGGAGCGATTCCTAACAGCAGAAGCAGCAGAGGCACAAACTGCATGACGAGAAGGGACAACGTAGAACACGTCTCTGTCCTGGCACATTTCCGTGTGCCATACTTCCCTCCGGGTCTTCGGGCCTTGCGAAGCCCTGTGTACTGCGAGCGCTGCTACTCGCAGCTGAGAAGGACCGTGGAGCTAGCGGCGAATTCGGAGAGCTCTTCGCTGCACTGCGCCGCTCGCAAGCGGCTTCGTTCTTCGCCTTCTGCCGTGCGGCGAGAGCTGAACTCCGGCGGACAGTTGCAGCTCTGCCCAACAGCGTGTTCTCAGTTCTGCGGGCAAGCACGCCCTCTTGCCTTGGCCCCGGGAGCAAAGTCCCGAGCGAGCACTCGACTCAGTGCAATGCACCCGGAAGGACGCTCTCGCTCGCCTTTCAAGGAGCGATTCCTAACAGCAGAAGCAGCAGAGGCACAAACTGCATGACGAGAAGAGACAACGTAGAACACGTCTCTGTCCTGGCACATTTTCGTGTGCGATACTTCCCTCCGGGTCTTCGGGCCTTGCGAAGCTCCGTGTACTGCGAGCGCTGCTACTCGCAGCTGAGAAGGACCGTGGAGCTAGCGGCGAATTCGGAGAGCTCTTCGCTGCACTGCGCCGCTCGCAAGCGGCTTCGTTCTTCGCCTTCTGCCGTCCGGCGAGAGCTGAACTCCGGCGGTCAGTTGCAGCTCTGCCCAACAGCGTGTTCTCAGTTCTGCGGGCAAGCACGCCCTCTTGCCTTGGCCCCGGGAGCAAAGTCCCGAGCGAGCACTCGACTCAGTGCAATGCACCCGGAAGGACGCTCTCGCTCGCCTTTCAAGGAGCGATTCCTAACAGCAGAAGCAGCAGAGGCACAAACTGCATGACGAGAAGGGACAACGTAGAACACGTCTCTGTCCTGGCACATTTTCGTGTGCGATACTTCCCTCCGGGTCTTCGGGCCTTGCGAAGCTCCGTGTACTGCGAGCGCTGCTACTCGCAGCTGAGAAGGACCGTGGAGCTAGCGGCGAATTCGGAGAGCTCTTCGCTGCACTGCGCCGCTCGCAAGCGGCTTCGTTCTTCGCCTTCTGCCGTCCGGCGAGAGCTGAACTCCGGCGGTCAGTTGCAGCTCTGCCCAACAGCGTGTTCTCAGTTCTGCGGGCAAGCACGCCCTCTTGCCTTGGCCCCGGGAGCAAAGTCCCGAGCGAGCACTCGACTCAGTGCAATGCACCCGGAAGGACGCTCTCGCTCGCCTTTCAAGGAGCGATTCCTAACAGCAGAAGCAGCAGAGGCACAAACTGCATGACGAGAAGGGACAACGTAGAACACGTCTCTGTCCTGGCACATTTTCGTGTGCGATACTTCCCTCCGGGTCTTCGGGCCTTGCGAAGCCCCGTGTACTGCGAGCGCTGCTACTCGCAGCTGAGAAGGACCGTGGAGCTAGCGGCGAATTCGGAGAGCTCTTCGCTGCACTGCGCCGCTCGCAAGCGGCTTCGTTCTTCGCCTTCTGCCGTCCGGCGAGAGCTGAACTCCGGCGGTCAGTTGCAGCTCTGCCCAACAGCGTGTTCTCAGTTCTGCGGGCAAGCACGCCCTCTTGCCTTGGCCCCGGGAGCAAAGTCCCGAGCGAGCACTCGACTCAGTGCAATGCACCCGGAAGGACGCTCTCGCTCGCCTTTCAAGGAGCGATTCCTAACAGCAGAAGCAGCAGAGGCACAAACTGCATGACGAGAAGGGACAACGTAGAACACGTCTCTGTCCTGGCACATTTTCGTGTGCGATACTTCCTTCCGGGTCTTCGGGCCTTGCGAAGCCCCGTGTACTGCGAGCGCTGCTACTCGCAGCTGAGAAGGACCGTGGAGCTAGCGGCGAATTCGGAGAGCTCTTCGCTGCACTGCGCCGCTCGCAAGCGGCTTCGTTCTTCGCCTTCTGCCGTCCGGCGAGAGCTGAACTCCAGCGGTCAGTTGCAGCTCTGCCCAACAGCGTGTTCTCAGTTCTGCGGGCAAGCACGCCCTCTTGCCTTGGCCCCGAGTGCAAAGCCCCGAGCGAGCACTCGACTCAGTGCAATGCACCCGGAAGGACGCTCTCGCTCGTCTTTCAAGGAGCGATTCCTAACAGCAGAAGCAGCAGAGGCACAAACTGCATGACGAGAAGGGACAACGTAGAACACGTCTCTGTCCTGGCACATTTTCGTGTGCGATACTTCCCTCCGGGTCTTCGGGCCTTGCGAAGCCCCGTGTACTGCGAGCGCTGCTACTCGCAGCTGAGAAGGACCGTGGAGCTAGCGGCGAATTCGGAGAGCTCTTCGCTGCACTGCGCCGCTCGCAAGCGGCTTCGTTCTTCGCCTTCTGCCGTCCGGCGAGAGCTGAACTCCGGCGGTCAGTTGCAGCTCTGCCCAACAGCGTGTTCTCAGTTCTGCGGGCAAGCACGCCCTCTTGCCTTGGCCCCGAGAGCAAAGTCCCGAGCGAGCACTCGACTCAGTGCAATGCACCCGGAAGGACGCTCTCGCTCGCCTTTCAAGGAGCGATTCCTAACAGCAGAAGCAGCAGAGGCACAAACTGCATGACGAGAAGGGACAACGTAGAACACGTCTCTGTCCTGGCACATTTTCGTGTGCGATACTTCCCTCCGGGTCTTCGGGCCTTGCGAAGCCCTGTGTACTGCGAGCGCTGCTACTCGCAGCTGAGAAGGACCGTGGAGCTAGCGGCGAATTCGGAGAGCTCTTCGCTGCACTGCGCCGCTCGCAAGCGGCTTCGTTCTTCGCCTTCTGCCGTCCGGCGAGAGCTGAACTCCGGCGGTCAGTTGCAGCTCTGCCCAACAGCGTGTTCTCAGTTCTGCGGGCAAGCACGCCCTCTTGCCTTGGCCCCGAGAGCAAAGTCCCGAGCGAGCACTCGACTCAGTGCAATGCACCCGGAAGGACGCTCTCGCTCGTCTTTCAAGGAGCGATTCCTAACAGCAGAAGCAGCAGAGGCACAAACTGCATGACGAGAAGGGACAACGTAGAACACGTCTCTGTCCTGGCACATTTTCGTGTGCGATACTTCCCTCCGGGTCTTCGGGCCTTGCGAAGCCCCGTGTACTGCGAGCGCTGCTACTCGCAGCTGAGAAGGACCGTGGAGCTAGCGGCGAATTCGGAGAGCTCTTCGCTGCACTGCGCCGCTCGCAAGCGGCTTCGTTCTTCGCCTTCTGCCGTCCGGCGAGAGCTGAACTCCGGCGGTCAGTTGCAGCTCTGCCCAACAGCGTGTTCTCAGTTCTGCGGGCAAGCACGCCCTCTTGCCTTGGCCCCGAGAGCAAAGTCCCGAGCGAGCACTCGACTCAGTGCAATGCACCCGGAAGGACGCTCTCGCTCGTCTTTCAAGGAGCGATTCCTAACAGCAGAAGCAGCAGAGGCACAAACTGCATGACGAGAAGGGACAACGTAGAACACGTCTCTGTCCTGGCACATTTGCGTGTGCCATACTTCCCTCCGGGTCTTCGGGCCTTGCGAAGCTCCGTGTACTGCGAGCGCTGCTACTCGCAGCTCAGAAGGACCGTGGAGCTAGCGGCGAATTCGGAGAGCTCTTCGCTGCACTGCGCCGCTCGCAAGCGGCTTCGTTCTTCGCCTTCTGCCGTCCGGCGAGAGCTGAACTCCGGCGGTCAGTTGCAGCTCTGCCCAACAGCGTGTTCTCAGTTCTGCGGGCAAGCACGCCCTCTTGCCTTGGCCCCGAGAGCAAAGTCCCGAGCGAGCACTCGACTCAGTGCAATGCACCCGGAAGGACGCTCTCGCTCGCCTTTCAAGGAGCGATTCCTAACAGCAGAAGCAGCAGAGGCACAAACTGCATGACGAGAAGGGACAACGTAGAACACGTCTCTGTCCTGGCACATTTTCGTGTGCGATACTTCCCTCCGGGTCTTCGGGCCTTGCGAAGCTCCGTGTACTGCGAGCGCTGCTACTCGCAGCTGAGAAGGACCGTGGAGCTAGCGGCGAATTCGGAGAGCTCTTCGCTGCACTGCGCCGCTCGCAAGCGGCTTCGTTCTTCGCCTTCTGCCGTCCGGCGAGAGCTGAACTCCGGCGGTCAGTTGCAGCTCTGCCCAACAGCGTGTTCTCAGTTCTGCGGGCAAGCACGCCCTCTTGCCTTGGCCCCGGGAGCAAAGTCCCGAGCGAGCACTCGACTCAGTGCAATGCACCCGGAAGGACGCTCTCGCTCGCCTTTCAAGGAGCGATTCCTAACAGCAGAAGCAGCAGAGGCACAAACTGCATGACGAGAAGGGACAACGTAGAACACGTCTCTGTCCTGGCACATTTTCGTGTGCGATACTTCCTTCCGGGTCTTCGGGCCTTGCGAAGCCCCGTGTACTGCGAGCGCTGCTACTCGCAGCTGAGAAGGACCGTGGAGCTAGCGGCGAATTCGGAGAGCTCTTCGCTGCACTGCGCCGCTCGCAAGCGGCTTCGTTCTTCGCCTTCTGCCGTCCGGCGAGAGCTGAACTCCGGCGGTCAGTTGCAGCTCTGCCCAACAGCGTGTTCTCAGTTCTGCGGGCAAGCACGCCCTCTTGCCTTGGCCCCGGGAGCAAAGTCCCGAGCGAGCACTCGACTCAGTGCAATGCACCCGGAAGGACGCTCTCGCTCGTCTTTCAAGGAGCGATTCCTAACAGCACAAGCAGCAGAGGCACAAACTGCATGACGAGAAGGGACAACGTAGAACACGTCTCTGTCCTGGCACATTTTCGTGTGCGATACTTCCCTCCGGGTCTTCGGGCCTTGCGAATCTCCGTGTACTGCGAGCGCTGCTACTCGCAGCTGAGAAGGACCGTGGAGCTAGCGGCGAATTCGGAGAGCTCTTCGCTGCACTGCGCCGCTCGCAAGCGGCTTCGTTCTTCGCCTTCTGCCGTCCGGCGAGAGCTGAACTCCGGCGGTCAGTTGCAGCTCTGCCCAACAGCGTGTTCTCAGTTCTGCGGGCAAGCACGCCCTCTTGCCTTGGCCCCGGGAGCAAAGTCCCGAGCGAGCACTCGACTCAGTGCAATGCACCCGGAAGGACGCTCTCGCTCGCCTTTCAAGGAGCGATTCCTAACAGCACAAGCAGCAGAGGCACAAACTGCATGACGAGAAGGGACAACGTAGAACACGTCTCTGTCCTGGCACATTTTCGTGTGCGATACTTCCCTCCGGGTCTTCGGGCTTTGCGAAGCCCCGTGTACTGCGAGCGCTGCTACTCGCAGCTCAGAAGGACCGTGGAGCTAGCGGCGAATTCGGAGAGCTCTTCGCTGCACTGCGCCGCTCGCAAGCGGCTTCGTTCTTCGCCTTCTGCCGTCCGGCGAGAGCTGAACTCCGGCGGTCAGTTGCAGCTCTGCCCAACAGCGTGTTCTCAGTTCTGCGGGCAAGCACGCCCTCTTGCCTTGGCCCCGAGAGCAAAGTCCCGAGCGAGCACTCGACTCAGTGCAATGCACCCGGAAGGACGCGCTCGCTCGCCTTTCAAGGAGCGATTCCTAACAGCAGAAGCAGCAGAGGCACAAACTGCATGACGAGAAGGGACAACGTAGAACACGTCTCTGTCCTGGCACATTTTCGTGTGCGATACTTCCCTCCGGGTCTTCGGGCCTTGCGAAGCCCTGTGTACTGCGAGCGCTGCTACTCGCAGCTGAGAAGGACCGTGGAGCTAGCGGCGAATTCGGAGAGCTCTTCGCTGCACTGCGCCGCTCGCAAGCGGCTTCGTTCTTCGCCTTCTGCCGTCCGGCGAGAGCTGAACTCCAGCGGTCAGTTGCAGCTCTGCCCAACAGCGTGTTCTCAGTTCTGCGGGCAAGCACGCCCTCTTGCCTTGGCCCCGAGAGCAAAGTCCCGAGCGAGCACTCGACTCAGTGCAATGCACCCGGAAGGACGCTCTCGCTCGCCTTTCAAGGAGCGATTCCTAACAGCAGAAGCAGCAGAGGCACAAACTGCATGACGAGAAGGGACAACGTAGAACACGTCTCTGTCCTGGCACATTTCCGTGTGCCATACTTCCCTCCAAGTCTTCGGGCCTTGCGAAGCTCCGTGTACTGCGATCGCTGCTACTCGCAGCTGAGAAGGACCGTGGAGCTAGCGGCGAATTCGGAGAGCTCTTCGCTGCACTGCGCCGCTCGCAAGCGGCTTCGTTCTTCGCCTTCTGCCGTCCGGCGAGAGCTGAACTCCAGCGGTCAGTTGCAGCTCTGCCCAACAGCGTGTTCTCAGTTCTGCGGGCAAGCACGCCCTCTTGCCTTGGCCCCGAGTGCAAAGTCCCGAGCGAGCACTCGACTCAGTGCAATGCACCCGGAAGGACGCTCTCGCTCGCCTTTCAAGGAGCGATTCCTAACAGCAGAAGCAGCAGAGGCACAAACTGCATGACGAGAAGGGACAACGTAGAACACGTCTCTGTCCTGGCACATTTTCGTGTGCCATACTTCCCTCCGGGTCTTCGGGCCTTGCGAAGCTCCGTGTACTGCGAGCGCTGCTACTCGCAGCTCAGAAGGACCGTGGAGCTAGCGGCGAATTCGGAGAGCTCTTCGCTGCACTGCGCCGCTCGCAAGCGGCTTCGTTCTTCGCCTTCTGCCGTCCGGCGAGAGCTGAACTCCGGCGGTCAGTTGCAGCTCTGCCCAACAGCGTGTTCTCAGTTCTGCGGGCAAGCACGCCCTCTTGCCTTGGCCCCGGGAGCAAAGTCCCGAGCGAGCACTCGACTCAGTGCAATGCACCCGGAAGGACGCTCTCGCTCGTCTTTCAAGGAGCGATTCCTAACAGCACAAGCAGCAGAGGCACAAACTGCATGACGAGAAGGGACAACGTAGAACACGTCTCTGTCCTGGCACATTTTCGTGTGCGATACTTCCCTCCGGGTCTTCGGGCCTTGCGAAGCCCCGTGTACTGCGAGCGCTGCTACTCGCAGCTGAGAAGGACCGTGGAGCTAGCGGCGAATTCGGAGAGCTCTTCGCTGCACTGCGCCGCTCGCAAGCGGCTTCGTTCTTCGCCTTCTGCCGTCCGGCGAGAGCTGAACTCCGGCGGTCAGTTGCAGCTCTGCCCAACAGCGTGTTCTCAGTTCTGCGGGCAAGCACGCCCTCTTGCCTTGGCCCCGAGAGCAAAGTCCCGAGCGAGCACTCGACTCAGTGCAATGCACCCGGAAGGACGCTCTCGCTCGTCTTTCAAGGAGCGATTCCTAACAGCACAAGCAGCAGAGGCACAAACTGCATGACGAGAAGGGACAACGTAGAACACGTCTCTGTCCTGGCACATTTTCGTGTGCGATACTTCCCTCCGGGTCTTCGGGCCTTGCGAAGCCCCGTGTACTGCGAGCGCTGCTACTCGCAGCTGAGAAGGACCGTGGAGCTAGCGGCGAATTCGGAGAGCTCTTCGCTGCACTGCGCCGCTCGCAAGCGGCTTCGTTCTTCGCCTTCTGCCGTCCGGCGAGAGCTGAACTCCGGCGGTCAGTTGCAGCTCTGCCCAACAGCGTGTTCTCAGTTCTGCGGGCAAGCACGCCCTCTTGCCTTGGCCCCGAGAGCAAAGTCCCGAGCGAGCACTCGACTCAGTGCAATGCACCCGGAAGGACGCTCTCGCTCGTCTTTCAAGGAGCGATTCCTAACAGCAGAAGCAGCAGAGGCACAAACTGCATGACGAGAAGGGACAACGTAGAACACGTCTCTGTCCTGGCACATTTTCGTGTGCGATACTTCCCTCCGGGTCTTCGGGCCTTGCGAAGCCCCGTGTACTGCGAGCGCTGCTACTCGCAGCTGAGAAGGACCGTGGAGCTAGCGGCGAATTCGGAGAGCTCTTCGCTGCACTGCGCCGCTCGCAAGCGGCTTCGTTCTTCGCCTTCTGCCGTCCGGCGAGAGCTGAACTCCGGCGGTCAGTTGCAGCTCTGCCCAACAGCGTGTTCTCAGTTCTGCGGGCAAGCACGCCCTCTTGCCTTGGCCCCGAGAGCAAAGTCCCGAGCGAGCACTCGACTCAGTGCAATGCACCCGGAAGGACGCTCTCGCTCGTCTTTCAAGGAGCGATTCCTAACAGCAGAAGCAGCAGAGGCACAAACTGCATGACGAGAAGGGACAACGTAGAACACGTCTCTGTCCTGGCACATTTTCGTGTGCCATACTTCCCTCCGGGTCTTCGGGCCTTGCGAAGCTCCGTGTACTGCGAGCGCTGCTACTCGCAGCTCAGAAGGACCGTGGAGCTAGCGGCGAATTCGGAGAGCTCTTCGCTGCACTGCGCCGCTCGCAAGCGGCTTCGTTCTTCGCCTTCTGCCGTCCGGCGAGAGCTGAACTCCGGCGGTCAGTTGCAGCTCTGCCCAACAGCGTGTTCTCAGTTCTGCGGGCAAGCACGCCCTCTTGCCTTGGCCCCGAGAGCAAAGTCCCGAGCGAGCACTCGACTCAGTGCAATGCACCCGGAAGGACGCTCTCGCTCGTCTTTCAAGGAGCGATTCCTAACAGCAGAAGCAGCAGAGGCACAAACTGCATGACGAGAAGGGACAACGTAGAACACGTCTCTGTCCTGGCACATTTTCGTGTGCGATACTTCCCTCCGGGTCTTCGGGCCTTGCGAAGCCCCGTGTACTGCGAGCGCTGCTACTCGCAGCTGAGAAGGACCGTGGAGCTAGCGGCGAATTCGGAGAGCTCTTCGCTGCACTGCGCCGCTCGCAAGCGGCTTCGTTCTTCGCCTTCTGCCGTCCGGCGAGAGCTGAACTCCGGCGGTCAGTTGCAGCTCTGCCCAACAGCGTGTTCTCAGTTCTGCGGGCAAGCACGCCCTCTTGCCTTGGCCCCGAGAGCAAAGTCCCGAGCGAGCACTCGACTCAGTGCAATGCACCCGGAAGGACGCTCTCGCTCGTCTTTCAAGGAGCGATTCCTAACAGCAGAAGCAGCAGAGGCACAAACTGCATGACGAGAAGGGACAACGTAGAACACGTCTCTGTCCTGGCACATTTGCGTGTGCCATACTTCCCTCCGGGTCTTCGGGCCTTGCGAAGCTCCGTGTACTGCGAGCGCTGCTACTCGCAGCTCAGAAGGACCGTGGAGCTAGCGGCGAATTCGGAGAGCTCTTCGCTGCACTGCGCCGCTCGCAAGCGGCTTCGTTCTTCGCCTTCTGCCGTCCGGCGAGAGCTGAACTCCAGCGGTCAGTTGCAGCTCTGCCCAACAGCGTGTTCTCAGTTCTGCGGGCAAGCACGCCCTCTTGCCTTGGCCCCGAGAGCAAAGTCCCGAGCGAGCACTCGACTCAGTGCAATGCACCCGGAAGGACGCTCTCGCTCGCCTTTCAAGGAGCGATTCCTAACAGCAGAAGCAGCAGAGGCACAAACTGCATGACGAGAAGGGACAACGTAGAACACGTCTCTGTCCTGGCACATTTGCGTGTGCGATACTTCCCTCCGGGTCTTCGGGCCTTGCGAAGCTCCGTGTACTGCGAGCGCTGCTACTCGCAGCTGAGAAGGACCGTGGAGCTAGCGGCGAATTCGGAGAGCTCTTCGCTGCACTGCGCCGCTCGCAAGCGGCTTCGTTCTTCGCCTTCTGCCGTCCGGCGAGAGCTGAACTCCGGCGGTCAGTTGCAGCTCTGCCCAACAGCGTGTTCTCAGTTCTGCGGGCAAGCACGCCCTCTTGCCTTGGCCCCGGGAGCAAAGTCCCGAGCGAGCACTCGACTCAGTGCAATGCACCCGGAAGGACGCTCTCGCTCGTCTTTCAAGGAGCGATTCCTAACAGCAGAAGCAGCAGAGGCACAAACTGCATGACGAGAAGGGACAACGTAGAACACGTCTCTGTCCTGGCACATTTTCGTGTGCGATACTTCCCTCCGGGTCTTCGGGCCTTGCGAATCTCCGTGTACTGCGAGCGCTGCTACTCGCAGCTCAGAAGGACCGTGGAGCTAGCGGCGAATTCGGAGAGCTCTTCGCTGCACTGCGCCGCTCGCAAGCGGCTTCGTTCTTCGCCTTCTGCCGTCCGGCGAGAGCTGAACTCCGGCGGTCAGTTGCAGCTCTGCCCAACAGCGTGTTCTCAGTTCTGCGGGCAAGCACGCCCTCTTGCCTTGGCCCCGGGAGCAAAGTCCCGAGCGAGCACTCGACTCAGTGCAATGCACCCGGAAGGACGCTCTCGCTCGCCTTTCAAGGAGCGATTCCTAACAGCAGAAGCAGCAGAGGCACAAACTGCATGACGAGAAGGGACAACGTAGAACACGTCTCTGTCCTGGCACATTTTCGTGTGCGATACTTCCCTCCGGGTCTTCGGGCCTTGCGAAGCTCCGTGTACTGCGAGCGCTGCTACTCGCAGCTCAGAAGGACCGTGGAGCTAGCGGCGAATTCGGAGAGCTCTTCGCTGCACTGCGCCGCTCGCAAGCGGCTTCGTTCTTCGCCTTCTGCCGTCCGGCGAGAGCTGAACTCCGGCGGTCAGTTGCAGCTCTGCCCAACAGCGTGTTCTCAGTTCTGCGGGCAAGCACGCCCTCTTGCCTTGGCCCCGGGAGCAAAGTCCCGAGCGAGCACTCGACTCAGTGCAATGCACCCGGAAGGACGCTCTCGCTCGCCTTTCAAGGAGCGATTCCTAACAGCAGAAGCAGCAGAGGCACAAACTGCATGACGAGAAGGGACAACGTAGAACACGTCTCTGTCCTGGCACATTTTCGTGTGCGATACTTCCCTCCGGGTCTTCGGGCCTTGCGAAGCCCCGTGTACTGCGAGCGCTGCTACTCGCAGCTGAGAAGGACCGTGGAGCTAGCGGCGAATTCGGAGAGCTCTTCGCTGCACTGCGCCGCTCGCAAGCGGCTTCGTTCTTCGCCTTCTGCCGTCCGGCGAGAGCTGAACTCCGGCGGTCAGTTGCAGCTCTGCCCAACAGCGTGTTCTCAGTTCTGCGGGCAAGCACGCCCTCTTGCCTTGGCCCCGGGAGCAAAGTCCCGAGCGAGCACTCGACTCAGTGCAATGCACCCGGAAGGACGCTCTCGCTCGCCTTTCAAGGAGCGATTCCTAACAGCAGAAGCAGCAGAGGCACAAACTGCATGACGAGAAGGGACAACGTAGAACACGTCTCTGTCCTGGCACATTTTCGTGTGCGATACTTCCCTCCGGGTCTTCGGGCCTTGCGAAGCCCCGTGTACTGCGAGCGCTGCTACTCGCAGCTCAGAAGGACCGTGGAGCTAGCGGCGAATTCGGAGAGCTCTTCGCTGCACTGCGCCGCTCGCAAGCGGCTTCGTTCTTCGCCTTCTGCCGTCCGGCGAGAGCTGAACTCCGGCGGTCAGTTGCAGCTCTGCCCAACAGCGTGTTCTCAGTTCTGCGGGCAAGCACGCCCTCTTGCCTTGGCCCCGAGAGCAAAGTCCCGAGCGAGCACTCGACTCAGTGCAATGCACCCGGAAGGACGCTCTCGCTCGCCTTTCAAGGAGCGATTCCTAACAGCAGAAGCAGCAGAGGCACAAACTGCATGACGAGAAGGGACAACGTAGAACACGTCTCTGTCCTGGCACATTTTCGTGTGCGATACTTCCCTCCGGGTCTTCGGGCCTTGCGAAGCTCTGTGTACTGCGAGCGCTGCTACTCGCAGCTCAGAAGGACCGTGGAGCTAGCGGCGAATTCGGAGAGCTCTTCGCTGCACTGCGCCGCTCGCAAGCGGCTTCGTTCTTCGCCTTCTGCCGTCCGGCGAGAGCTGAACTCCAGCGGTCAGTTGCAGCTCTGCCCAACAGCGTGTTCTCAGTTCTGCGGGCAAGCACGCCCTCTTGCCTTGGCCCCGAGAGCAAAGTCCCGAGCGAGCACTCGACTCAGTGCAATGCACCCGGAAGGACGCTCTCGCTCGTCTTTCAAGGAGCGATTCCTAACAGCAGAAGCAGCAGAGGCACAAACTGCATGACGAGAAGGGACAACGTAGAACACGTCTCTGTCCTGGCACATTTCCGTGTGCCATACTTCCCTCCGGGTCTTCGGGCCTTGCGAAGCCCTGTGTACTGCGAGCGCTGCTACTCGCAGCTGAGAAGGACCGTGGAGCTAGCGGCGAATTCGGAGAGCTCTTCGCTGCACTGCGCCGCTCGCAAGCGGCTTCGTTCTTCGCCTTCTGCCGTCCGGCGAGAGCTGAACTCCGGCGGTCAGTTGCAGCTCTGCCCAACAGCGTGTTCTCAGTTCTGCGGGCAAGCACGCCCTCTTGCCTTGGCCCCGGGAGCAAAGTCCCGAGCGAGCACTCGACTCAGTGCAATGCACCCGGAAGGACGCTCTCGCTCGCCTTTCAAGGAGCGATTCCTAACAGCAGAAGCAGCAGAGGCACAAACTGCATGACGAGAAGGGACAACGTAGAACACGTCTCTGTCCTGGCACATTTTCGTGTGCGATACTTCCCTCCGGGTCTTCGGGCCTTGCGAAGCTCTGTGTACTGCGAGCGCTGCTACTCGCAGCTGAGAAGGACCGTGGAGCTAGCGGCGAATTCGGAGAGCTCTTCGCTGCACTGCGCCGCTCGCAAGCGGCTTCGTTCTTCGCCTTCTGCCGTCCGGCGAGAGCTGAACTCCGGCGGTCAGTTGCAGCTCTGCCCAACAGCGTGTTCTCAGTTCTGCGGGCAAGCACGCCCTCTTGCCTTGGCCCCGGGAGCAAAGTCCCGAGCGAGCACTCGACTCAGTGCAATGCACCCGGAAGGACGCTCTCGCTCGCCTTTCAAGGAGCGATTCCTAACAGCAGAAGCAGCAGAGGCACAAACTGCATGACGAGAAGGGACAACGTAGAACACGTCTCTGTCCTGGCACATTTTCGTGTGCGATACTTCCTTCCGGGTCTTCGGGCCTTGCGAAGCCCCGTGTACTGCGAGCGCTGCTACTCGCAGCTCAGAAGGACCGTGGAGCTAGCGGCGAATTCGGAGAGCTCTTCGCTGCACTGCGCCGCTCGCAAGCGGCTTCGTTCTTCGCCTTCTGCCGTCCGGCGAGAGCTGAACTCCGGCGGTCAGTTGCAGCTCTGCCCAACAGCGTGTTCTCAGTTCTGCGGGCAAGCACGCCCTCTTGCCTTGGCCCCGGGAGCAAAGTCCCGACCGAGCACTCGACTCAGTGCAATGCACCCGGAAGGACGCGCTCGCTCGCCTTTCAAGGAGCGATTCCTAACAGCAGAAGCAGCAGAGGCACAAACTGCATGACGAGAAGGGACAACGTAGAACACGTCTCTGTCCTGGCACATTTTCGTGTGCGATACTTCCCTCCGGGTCTTCGGGCCTTGCGAAGCCCCGTGTACTGCGAGCGCTGCTACTCGCAGCTCAGAAGGACCGTGGAGCTAGCGGCGAATTCGGAGAGCTCTTCGCTGCACTGCGCCGCTCGCAAGCGGCTTCGTTCTTCGCCTTCTGCCGTCCGGCGAGAGCTGAACTCCGGCGGTCAGTTGCAGCTCTGCCCAACAGCGTGTTCTCAGTTCTGCGGGCAAGCACGCCCTCTTGCCTTGGCCCCGGGAGCAAAGTCCCGAGCGAGCACTCGACTCAGTGCAATGCACCCGGAAGGACGCTCTCGCTCGCCTTTCAAGGAGCGATTCCTAACAGCAGAAGCAGCAGAGGCACAAACTGCATGACGAGAAGGGACAACGTAGAACACGTCTCTGTCCTGGCACATTTTCGTGTGCGATACTTCCCTCCGGGTCTTCGGGCCTTGCGAAGCTCCGTGTACTGCGAGCGCTGCTACTCGCAGCTCAGAAGGACCGTGGAGCTAGCGGCGAATTCGGAGAGCTCTTCGCTGCACTGCGCCGCTCGCAAGCGGCTTCGTTCTTCGCCTTCTGCCGTCCGGCGAGAGCTGAACTCCGGCGGTCAGTTGCAGCTCTGCCCAACAGCGTGTTCTCAGTTCTGCGGGCAAGCACGCCCTCTTGCCTTGGCCCCGGGAGCAAAGTCCCGAGCGAGCACTCGACTCAGTGCAATGCACCCGGAAGGACGCTCTCGCTCGCCTTTCAAGGAGCGATTCCTAACAGCAGAAGCAGCAGAGGCACAAACTGCATGACGAGAAGGGACAACGTAGAACACGTCTCTGTCCTGGCACATTTTCGTGTGCGATACTTCCCTCCGGGTCTTCGGGCCTTGCGAAGCTCCGTGTACTGCGAGCGCTGCTACTCGCAGCTGAGAAGGACCGTGGAGCTAGCGGCGAATTCGGAGAGCTCTTCGCTGCACTGCGCCGCTCGCAAGCGGCTTCGTTCTTCGCCTTCTGCCGTCCGGCGAGAGCTGAACTCCGGCGGTCAGTTGCAGCTCTGCCCAACAGCGTGTTCTCAGTTCTGCGGGCAAGCACGCCCTCTTGCCTTGGCCCCGGGAGCAAAGTCCCGAGCGAGCACTCGACTCAGTGCAATGCACCCGGAAGGACGCTCTCGCTCGCCTTTCAAGGAGCGATTCCTAACAGCAGAAGCAGCAGAGGCACAAACTGCATGACGAGAAGGGACAACGTAGAACACGTCTCTGTCCTGGCACATTTTCGTGTGCGATACTTCCCTCCGGGTCTTCGGGCCTTGCGAAGCTCTGTGTACTGCGAGCGCTGCTACTCGCAGCTGAGAAGGACCGTGGAGCTAGCGGCGAATTCGGAGAGCTCTTCGCTGCACTGCGCCGCTCGCAAGCGGCTTCGTTCTTCGCCTTCTGCCGTCCGGCGAGAGCTGAACTCCAGCGGTCAGTTGCAGCTCTGCCCAACAGCGTGTTCTCAGTTCTGCGGGCAAGCACGCCCTCTTGCCTTGGCCCCGAGAGCAAAGTCCCGAGCGAGCACTCGACTCAGTGCAATGCATCCGGAAGGACGCTCTCGCTCGTCTTTCAAGGAGCGATTCCTAACAGCAGAAGCAGCAGAGGCACAAACTGCATGACGAGAAGGGACAACGTAGAACACGTCTCTGTCCTGGCACATTTCCGTGTGCCATACTTCCCTCCGGGTCTTCGGGCCTTGCGAAGCCCCGTGTACTGCGAGCGCTGCTACTCGCAGCTCAGAAGGACCGTGGAGCTAGCGGCGAATTCGGAGAGCTCTTCGCTGCACTGCGCCGCTCGCAAGCGGCTTCGTTCTTCGCCTTCTGCCGTCCGGCGAGAGCTGAACTCCGGCGGTCAGTTGCAGCTCTGCCCAACAGCGTGTTCTCAGTTCTGCGGGCAAGCACGCCCTCTTGCCTTGGCCCCGGGAGCAAAGTCCCGACCGAGCACTCGACTCAGTGCAATGCACCCGGAAGGACGCTCTCGCTCGCCTTTCAAGGAGCGATTCCTAACAGCAGAAGCAGCAGAGGCACAAACTGCATGACGAGAAGGGACAACGTAGAACACGTCTCTGTCCTGGCACATTTTCGTGTGCCATACTTCCCTCCGGGTCTTCGGGCCTTGCGAAGCTCTGTGTACTGCGAGCGCTGCTACTCGCAGCTGAGAAGGACCGTGGAGCTAGCGGCGAATTCGGAGAGCTCTTCGCTGCACTGCGCCGCTCGCAAGCGGCTTCGTTCTTCGCCTTCTGCCGTCCGGCGAGAGCTGAACTCCGGCGGTCAGTTGCAGCTCTGCCCAACAGCGTGTTCTCAGTTCTGCGGGCAAGCACGCCCTCTTGCCTTGGCCCCGGGAGCAAAGTCCCGAGCGAGCACTCGACTCAGTGCAATGCACCCGGAAGGACGCTCTCGCTCGCCTTTCAAGGAGCGATTCCTAACAGCAGAAGCAGCAGAGGCACAAACTGCATGACGAGAAGGGACAACGTAGAACACGTCTCTGTCCTGGCACATTTTCGTGTGCGATACTTCCTTCCGGGTCTTCGGGCCTTGCGAAGCCCCGTGTACTGCGAGCGCTGCTACTCGCAGCTGAGAAGGACCGTGGAGCTAGCGGCGAATTCGGAGAGCTCTTCGCTGCACTGCGCCGCTCGCAAGCGGCTTCGTTCTTCGCCTTCTGCCGTCCGGCGAGAGCTGAACTCCGGCGGTCAGTTGCAGCTCTGCCCAACAGCGTGTTCTCAGTTCTGCGGGCAAGCACGCCCTCTTGCCTTGGCCCCGGGAGCAAAGTCCCGAGCGAGCACTCGACTCAGTGCAATGCACCCGGAAGGACGCTCTCGCTCGCCTTTCAAGGAGCGATTCCTAACAGCAGAAGCAGCAGAGGCACAAACTGCATGACGAGAAGGGACAACGTAGAACACGTCTCTGTCCTGGCACATTTTCGTGTGCGATACTTCCCTCCGGGTCTTCGGGCCTTGCGAAGCTCCGTGTACTGCGAGCGCTGCTACTCGCAGCTGAGAAGGACCGTGGAGCTAGCGGCGAATTCGGAGAGCTCTTCGCTGCACTGCGCCGCTCGCAAGCGGCTTCGTTCTTCGCCTTCTGCCGTCCGGCGAGAGCTGAACTCCGGCGGTCAGTTGCAGCTCTGCCCAACAGCGTGTTCTCAGTTCTGCGGGCAAGCACGCCCTCTTGCCTTGGCCCCGGGAGCAAAGTCCCGAGCGAGCACTCGACTCAGTGCAATGCACCCGGAAGGACGCTCTCGCTCGCCTTTCAAGGAGCGATTCCTAACAGCAGAAGCAGCAGAGGCACAAACTGCATGACGAGAAGGGACAACGTAGAACACGTCTCTGTCCTGGCACATTTTCGTGTGCGATACTTCCCTCCGGGTCTTCGGGCCTTGCGAAGCTCCGTGTACTGCGAGCGCTGCTACTCGCAGCTGAGAAGGACCGTGGAGCTAGCGGCGAATTCGGAGAGCTCTTCGCTGCACTGCGCCGCTCGCAAGCGGCTTCGTTCTTCGCCTTCTGCCGTCCGGCGAGAGCTGAACTCCGGCGGTCAGTTGCAGCTCTGCCCAACAGCGTGTTCTCAGTTCTGCGGGCAAGCACGCCCTCTTGCCTTGGCCCCGGGAGCAAAGTCCCGAGCGAGCACTCGACTCAGTGCAATGCACCCGGAAGGACGCTCTCGCTCGCCTTTCAAGGAGCGATTCCTAACAGCAGAAGCAGCAGAGGCACAAACTGCATGACGAGAAGGGACAACGTAGAACACGTCTCTGTCCTGGCACATTTTCGTGTGCGATACTTCCCTCCGGGTCTTCGGGCCTTGCGAAGCCCCGTGTACTGCGAGCGCTGCTACTCGCAGCTGAGAAGGACCGTGGAGCTAGCGGCGAATTCGGAGAGCTCTTCGCTGCACTGCGCCGCTCGCAAGCGGCTTCGTTCTTCGCCTTCTGCCGTCCGGCGAGAGCTGAACTCCGGCGGTCAGTTGCAGCTCTGCCCAACAGCGTGTTCTCAGTTCTGCGGGCAAGCACGCCCTCTTGCCTTGGCCCCGAGAGCAAAGTCCCGAGCGAGCACTCGACTCAGTGCAATGCACCCGGAAGGACGCTCTCGCTCGCCTTTCAAGGAGCGATTCCTAACAGCAGAAGCAGCAGAGGCACAAACTGCATGACGAGAAGGGACAACGTAGAACACGTCTCTGTCCTGGCACATTTTCGTGTGCGATACTTCCCTCCGGGTCTTCGGGCCTTGCGAAGCTCTGTGTACTGCGAGCGCTGCTACTCGCAGCTGAGAAGGACCGTGGAGCTAGCGGCGAATTCGGAGAGCTCTTCGCTGCACTGCGCCGCTCGCAAGCGGCTTCGTTCTTCGCCTTCTGCCGTCCGGCGAGAGCTGAACTCCAGCGGTCAGTTGCAGCTCTGCCCAACAGCGTGTTCTCAGTTCTGCGGGCAAGCACGCCCTCTTGCCTTGGCCCCGAGAGCAAAGTCCCGAGCGAGCACTCGACTCAGTGCAATGCATCCGGAAGGACGCTCTCGCTCGTCTTTCAAGGAGCGATTCCTAACAGCAGAAGCAGCAGAGGCACAAACTGCATGACGAGAAGGGACAACGTAGAACACGTCTCTGTCCTGGCACATTTCCGTGTGCCATACTTCCCTCCGGGTCTTCGGGCCTTGCGAAGCCCTGTGTACTGCGAGCGCTGCTACTCGCAGCTGAGAAGGACCGTGGAGCTAGCGGCGAATTCGGAGAGCTCTTCGCTGCACTGCGCCGCTCGCAAGCGGCTTCGTTCTTCGCCTTCTGCCGTCCGGCGAGAGCTGAACTCCGGCGGTCAGTTGCAGCTCTGCCCAACAGCGTGTTCTCAGTTCTGCGGGCAAGCACGCCCTCTTGCCTTGGCCCCGGGAGCAAAGTCCCGAGCGAGCACTCGACTCAGTGCAATGCACCCGGAAGGACGCTCTCGCTCGCCTTTCAAGGAGCGATTCCTAACAGCAGAAGCAGCAGAGGCACAAACTGCATGACGAGAAGGGACAACGTAGAACACGTCTCTGTCCTGGCACATTTTCGTGTGCGATACTTCCCTCCGGGTCTTCGGGCCTTGCGAAGCTCCGTGTACTGCGAGCGCTGCTACTCGCAGCTGAGAAGGACCGTGGAGCTAGCGGCGAATTCGGAGAGCTCTTCGCTGCACTGCGCCGCTCGCAAGCGGCTTCGTTCTTCGCCTTCTGCCGTCCGGCGAGAGCTGAACTCCGGCGGTCAGTTGCAGCTCTGCCCAACAGCGTGTTCTCAGTTCTGCGGGCAAGCACGCCCTCTTGCCTTGGCCCCGGGAGCAAAGTCCCGAGCGAGCACTCGACTCAGTGCAATGCACCCGGAAGGACGCTCTCGCTCGCCTTTCAAGGAGCGATTCCTAACAGCAGAAGCAGCAGAGGCACAAACTGCATGACGAGAAGGGACAACGTAGAACACGTCTCTGTCCTGGCACATTTTCGTGGGCGATACTTCCCTCCGGGTCTTCGGGCCTTGCGAAGCTCCGTGTACTGCGAGCGCTGCTACTCGCAGCTGAGAAGGACCGTGGAGCTAGCGGCGAATTCGGAGAGCTCTTCGCTGCACTGCGCCGCTCGCAAGCGGCTTCGTTCTTCGCCTTCTGCCGTCCGGCGAGAGCTGAACTCCGGCGGTCAGTTGCAGCTCTGCCCAACAGCGTGTTCTCAGTTCTGCGGGCAAGCACGCCCTCTTGCCTTGGCCCCGGGAGCAAAGTCCCGAGCGAGCACTCGACTCAGTGCAATGCACCCGGAAGGACGCTCTCGCTCGCCTTTCAAGGAGCGATTCCTAACAGCAGAAGCAGCAGAGGCACAAACTGCATGACGAGAAGGGACAACGTAGAACACGTCTCTGTCCTGGCACATTTTCGTGTGCGATACTTCCCTCCGGGTCTTCGGGCCTTGCGAAGCTCCGTGTACTGCGAGCGCTGCTACTCGCAGCTGAGAAGGACCGTGGAGCTAGCGGCGAATTCGGAGAGCTCTTCGCTGCACTGCGCCGCTCGCAAGCGGCTTCGTTCTTCGCCTTCTGCCGTCCGGCGAGAGCTGAACTCCGGCGGTCAGTTGCAGCTCTGCCCAACAGCGTGTTCTCAGTTCTGCGGGCAAGCACGCCCTCTTGCCTTGGCCCCGGGAGCAAAGTCCCGAGCGAGCACTCGACTCAGTGCAATGCACCCGGAAGGACGCTCTCGCTCGCCTTTCAAGGAGCGATTCCTAACAGCAGAAGCAGCAGAGGCACAAACTGCATGACGAGAAGGGACAACGTAGAACACGTCTCTGTCCTGGCACATTTTCGTGTGCGATACTTCCCTCCGGGTCTTCGGGCCTTGCGAAGCCCCGTGTACTGCGAGCGCTGCTACTCGCAGCTGAGAAGGACCGTGGAGCTAGCGGCGAATTCGGAGAGCTCTTCGCTGCACTGCGCCGCTCGCAAGCGGCTTCGTTCTTCGCCTTCTGCCGTCCGGCGAGAGCTGAACTCCGGCGGTCAGTTGCAGCTCTGCCCAACAGCGTGTTCTCAGTTCTGCGGGCAAGCACGCCCTCTTGCCTTGGCCCCGGGAGCAAAGTCCCGAGCGAGCACTCGACTCAGTGCAATGCACCCGGAAGGACGCTCTCGCTCGCCTTTCAAGGAGCGATTCCTAACAGCAGAAGCAGCAGAGGCACAAACTGCATGACGAGAAGGGACAACGTAGAACACGTCTCTGTCCTGGCACATTTTCGTGTGCGATACTTCCTTCCGGGTCTTCGGGCCTTGCGAAGCCCCGTGTACTGCGAGCGCTGCTACTCGCAGCTCAGAAGGACCGTGGAGCTAGCGGCGAATTCGGAGAGCTCTTCGCTGCACTGCGCCGCTCGCAAGCGGCTTCGTTCTTCGCCTTCTGCCGTCCGGCGAGAGCTGAACTCCAGCGGTCAGTTGCAGCTCTGCCCAACAGCGTGTTCTCAGTTCTGCGGGCAAGCACGCCCTCTTGCCTTGGCCCCGAGTGCAAAGCCCCGAGCGAGCACTCGACTCAGTGCAATGCACCCGGAAGGACGCTCTCGCTCGTCTTTCAAGGAGCGATTCCTAACAGCAGAAGCAGCAGAGGCACAAACTGCATGACGAGAAGGGACAACGTAGAACACGTCTCTGTCCTGGCACATTTTCGTGTGCGATACTTCCCTCCGGGTCTTCGGGCCTTGCGAAGCCCCGTGTACTGCGAGCGCTGCTACTCGCAGCTGAGAAGGACCGTGGAGCTAGCGGCGAATTCGGAGAGCTCTTCGCTGCACTGCGCCGCTCGCAAGCGGCTTCGTTCTTCGCCTTCTGCCGTCCGGCGAGAGCTGAACTCCGGCGGTCAGTTGCAGCTCTGCCCAACAGCGTGTTCTCAGTTCTGCGGGCAAGCACGCCCTCTTGCCTTGGCCCCGAGAGCAAAGTCCCGAGCGAGCACTCGACTCAGTGCAATGCACCCGGAAGGACGCTCTCGCTCGCCTTTCAAGGAGCGATTCCTAACAGCAGAAGCAGCAGAGGCACAAACTGCATGACGAGAAGGGACAACGTAGAACACGTCTCTGTCCTGGCACATTTTCGTGTGCGATACTTCCCTCCGGGTCTTCGGGCCTTGCGAAGCCCTGTGTACTGCGAGCGCTGCTACTCGCAGCTGAGAAGGACCGTGGAGCTAGCGGCGAATTCGGAGAGCTCTTCGCTGCACTGCGCCGCTCGCAAGCGGCTTCGTTCTTCGCCTTCTGCCGTCCGGCGAGAGCTGAACTCCGGCGGGCAGTTGCAGCTCTGCCCAACAGCGTGTTCTCAGTTCTGCGGGCAAGCACGCCCTCTTGCCTTGGCCCCGAGAGCAAAGTCCCGAGCGAGCACTCGACTCAGTGCAATGCACCCGGAAGGACGCTCTCGCTCGTCTTTCAAGGAGCGATTCCTAACAGCAGAAGCAGCAGAGGCACAAACTGCATGACGAGAAGGGACAACGTAGAACACGTCTCTGTCCTGGCACATTTTCGTGTGCGATACTTCCCTCCGGGTCTTCGGGCCTTGCGAAGCTCCGTGTACTGCGAGCGCTGCTACTCGCAGCTGAGAAGGACCGTGGAGCTAGCGGCGAATTCGGAGAGCTCTTCGCTGCACTGCGCCGCTCGCAAGCGGCTTCGTTCTTCGCCTTCTGCCGTCCGGCGAGAGCTGAACTCCGGCGGTCAGTTGCAGCTCTGCCCAACAGCGTGTTCTCAGTTCTGCGGGCAAGCACGCCCTCTTGCCTTGGCCCCGGGAGCAAAGTCCCGAGCGAGCACTCGACTCAGTGCAATGCACCCGGAAGGACGCTCTCGCTCGTCTTTCAAGGAGCGATTCCTAACAGCAGAAGCAGCAGAGGCACAAACTGCATGACGAGAAGGGACAACGTAGAACACGTCTCTGTCCTGGCACATTTTCGTGTGCGATACTTCCCTCCGGGTCTTCGGGCCTTGCGAAGCCCCGTGTACTGCGAGCGCTGCTACTCGCAGCTGAGAAGGACCGTGGAGCTAGCGGCGAATTCGGAGAGCTCTTCGCTGCACTGCGCCGCTCGCAAGCGGCTTCGTTCTTCGCCTTCTGCCGTCCGGCGAGAGCTGAACTCCGGCGGTCAGTTGCAGCTCTGCCCAACAGCGTGTTCTCAGTTCTGCGGGCAAGCACGCCCTCTTGCCTTGGCCCCGAGAGCAAAGTCCCGAGCGAGCACTCGACTCAGTGCAATGCACCCGGAAGGACGCTCTCGCTCGTCTTTCAAGGAGCGATTCCTAACAGCAGAAGCAGCAGAGGCACAAACTGCATGACGAGAAGGGACAACGTAGAACACGTCTCTGTCCTGGCACATTTGCGTGTGCCATACTTCCCTCCGGGTCTTCGGGCCTTGCGAAGCTCCGTGTACTGCGAGCGCTGCTACTCGCAGCTCAGAAGGACCGTGGAGCTAGCGGCGAATTCGGAGAGCTCTTCGCTGCACTGCGCCGCTCGCAAGCGGCTTCGTTCTTCGCCTTCTGCCGTCCGGCGAGAGCTGAACTCCAGCGGTCAGTTGCAGCTCTGCCCAACAGCGTGTTCTCAGTTCTGCGGGCAAGCACGCCCTCTTGCCTTGGCCCCGAGAGCAAAGTCCCGAGCGAGCACTCGACTCAGTGCAATGCACCCGGAAGGACGCTCTCGCTCGCCTTTCAAGGAGCGATTCCTAACAGCAGAAGCAGCAGAGGCACAAACTGCATGACGAGAAGGGACAACGTAGAACACGTCTCTGTCCTGGCACATTTTCGTGTGCGATACTTCCCTCCGGGTCTTCGGGCCTTGCGAAGCTCCGTGTACTGCGAGCGCTGCTACTCGCAGCTGAGAAGGACCGTGGAGCTAGCGGCGAATTCGGAGAGCTCTTCGCTGCACTGCGCCGCTCGCAAGCGGCTTCGTTCTTCGCCTTCTGCCGTCCGGCGAGAGCTGAACTCCGGCGGTCAGTTGCAGCTCTGCCCAACAGCGTGTTCTCAGTTCTGCGGGCAAGCACGCCCTCTTGCCTTGGCCCCGGGAGCAAAGTCCCGAGCGAGCACTCGACTCAGTGCAATGCACCCGGAAGGACGCTCTCGCTCGCCTTTCAAGGAGCGATTCCTAACAGCAGAAGCAGCAGAGGCACAAACTGCATGACGAGAAGGGACAACGTAGAACACGTCTCTGTCCTGGCACATTTTCGTGTGCGATACTTCCTTCCGGGTCTTCGGGCCTTGCGAAGCCCCGTGTACTGCGAGCGCTGCTACTCGCAGCTGAGAAGGACCGTGGAGCTAGCGGCGAATTCGGAGAGCTCTTCGCTGCACTGCGCCGCTCGCAAGCGGCTTCGTTCTTCGCCTTCTGCCGTCCGGCGAGAGCTGAACTCCGGCGGTCAGTTGCAGCTCTGCCCAACAGCGTGTTCTCAGTTCTGCGGGCAAGCACGCCCTCTTGCCTTGGCCCCGGGAGCAAAGTCCCGAGCGAGCACTCGACTCAGTGCAATGCACCCGGAAGGACGCTCTCGCTCGTCTTTCAAGGAGCGATTCCTAACAGCAGAAGCAGCAGAGGCACAAACTGCATGACGAGAAGGGACAACGTAGAACACGTCTCTGTCCTGGCACATTTTCGTGTGCGATACTTCCCTCCGGGTCTTCGGGCCTTGCGAATCTCCGTGTACTGCGAGCGCTGCTACTCGCAGCTCAGAAGGACCGTGGAGCTAGCGGCGAATTCGGAGAGCTCTTCGCTGCACTGCGCCGCTCGCAAGCGGCTTCGTTCTTCGCCTTCTGCCGTCCGGCGAGAGCTGAACTCCGGCGGTCAGTTGCAGCTCTGCCCAACAGCGTGTTCTCAGTTCTGCGGGCAAGCACGCCCTCTTGCCTTGGCCCCGGGAGCAAAGTCCCGAGCGAGCACTCGACTCAGTGCAATGCACCCGGAAGGACGCTCTCGCTCGTCTTTCAAGGAGCGATTCCTAACAGCAGAAGCAGCAGAGGCACAAACTGCATGACGAGAAGGGACAACGTAGAACACGTCTCTGTCCTGGCACATTTTCGTGTGCGATACTTCCTTCCGGGTCTTCGGGCCTTGCGAAGCCCCGTGTACTGCGAGCGCTGCTACTCGCAGCTGAGAAGGACCGTGGAGCTAGCGGCGAATTCGGAGAGCTCTTCGCTGCACTGCGCCGCTCGCAAGCGGCTTCGTTCTTCGCCTTCTGCCGTCCGGCGAGAGCTGAACTCCGGCGGTCAGTTGCAGCTCTGCCCAACAGCGTGTTCTCAGTTCTGCGGGCAAGCACGCCCTCTTGCCTTGGCCCCGGGAGCAAAGTCCCGAGCGAGCACTCGACTCAGTGCAATGCACCCGGAAGGACGCTCTCGCTCGTCTTTCAAGGAGCGATTCCTAACAGCAGAAGCAGCAGAGGCACAAACTGCATGACGAGAAGGGACAACGTAGAACACGTCTCTGTCCTGGCACATTTTCGTGTGCGATACTTCCCTCCGGGTCTTCGGGCCTTGCGAATCTCCGTGTACTGCGAGCGCTGCTACTCGCAGCTGAGAAGGACCGTGGAGCTAGCGGCGAATTCGGAGAGCTCTTCGCTGCACTGCGCCGCTCGCAAGCGGCTTCGTTCTTCGCCTTCTGCCGTCCGGCGAGAGCTGAACTCCGGCGGTCAGTTGCAGCTCTGCCCAACAGCGTGTTCTCAGTTCTGCGGGCAAGCACGCCCTCTTGCCTTGGCCCCGGGAGCAAAGTCCCGAGCGAGCACTCGACTCAGTGCAATGCACCCGGAAGGACGCTCTCGCTCGCCTTTCAAGGAGCGATTCCTAACAGCAGAAGCAGCAGAGGCACAAACTGCATGACGAGAAGGGACAACGTAGAACACGTCTCTGTCCTGGCACATTTTCGTGTGCGATACTTCCCTCCGGGTCTTCGGGCTTTGCGAAGCCCCGTGTACTGCGAGCGCTGCTACTCGCAGCTCAGAAGGACCGTGGAGCTAGCGGCGAATTCGGAGAGCTCTTCGCTGCACTGCGCCGCTCGCAAGCGGCTTCGTTCTTCGCCTTCTGCCGTCCGGCGAGAGCTGAACTCCGGCGGTCAGTTGCAGCTCTGCCCAACAGCGTGTTCTCAGTTCTGCGGGCAAGCACGCCCTCTTGCCTTGGCCCCGAGAGCAAAGTCCCGAGCGAGCACTCGACTCAGTGCAATGCACCCGGAAGGACGCGCTCGCTCGCCTTTCAAGGAGCGATTCCTAACAGCAGAAGCAGCAGAGGCACAAACTGCATGACGAGAAGGGACAACGTAGAACACGTCTCTGTCCTGGCACATTTTCGTGTGCGATACTTCCCTCCGGGTCTTCGGGCCTTGCGAAGCCCCGTGTACTGCGAGCGCTGCTACTCGCAGCTGAGAAGGACCGTGGAGCTAGCGGCGAATTCGGAGAGCTCTTCGCTGCACTGCGCCGCTCGCAAGCGGCTTCGTTCTTCGCCTTCTGCCGTCCGGCGAGAGCTGAACTCCGGCGGTCAGTTGCAGCTCTGCCCAACAGCGTGTTCTCAGTTCTGCGGGCAAGCACGCCCTCTTGCCTTGGCCCCGGGAGCAAAGTCCCGAGCGAGCACTCGACTCAGTGCAATGCACCCGGAAGGACGCTCTCGCTCGTCTTTCAAGGAGCGATTCCTAACAGCAGAAGCAGCAGAGGCACAAACTGCATGACGAGAAGGGACAACGTAGAACACGTCTCTGTCCTGGCACATTTGCGTGTGCCATACTTCCCTCCGGGTCTTCGGGCCTTGCGAAGCTCCGTGTACTGCGAGCGCTGCTACTCGCAGCTCAGAAGGACCGTGGAGCTAGCGGCGAATTCGGAGAGCTCTTCGCTGCACTGCGCCGCTCGCAAGCGGCTTCGTTCTTCGCCTTCTGCCGTCCGGCGAGAGCTGAACTCCGGCGGTCAGTTGCAGCTCTGCCCAACAGCGTGTTCTCAGTTCTGCGGGCAAGCACGCCCTCTTGCCTTGGCCCCGAGAGCAAAGTCCCGAGCGAGCACTCGACTCAGTGCAATGCACCCGGAAGGACGCTCTCGCTCGTCTTTCAAGGAGCGATTCCTAACAGCAGAAGCAGCAGAGGCACAAACTGCATGACGAGAAGGGACAACGTAGAACACGTCTCTGTCCTGGCACATTTTCGTGTGCGATACTTCCCTCCGGGTCTTCGGGCCTTGCGAAGCCCCGTGTACTGCGAGCGCTGCTACTCGCAGCTGAGAAGGACCGTGGAGCTAGCGGCGAATTCGGAGAGCTCTTCGCTGCACTGCGCCGCTCGCAAGCGGCTTCGTTCTTCGCCTTCTGCCGTCCGGCGAGAGCTGAACTCCGGCGGTCAGTTGCAGCTCTGCCCAACAGCGTGTTCTCAGTTCTGCGGGCAAGCACGCCCTCTTGCCTTGGCCCCGAGAGCAAAGTCCCGAGCGAGCACTCGACTCAGTGCAATGCACCCGGAAGGACGCTCTCGCTCGTCTTTCAAGGAGCGATTCCTAACAGCAGAAGCAGCAGAGGCACAAACTGCATGACGAGAAGGGACAACGTAGAACACGTCTCTGTCCTGGCACATTTGCGTGTGCCATACTTCCCTCCGGGTCTTCGGGCCTTGCGAAGCTCCGTGTACTGCGAGCGCTGCTACTCGCAGCTCAGAAGGACCGTGGAGCTAGCGGCGAATTCGGAGAGCTCTTCGCTGCACTGCGCCGCTCGCAAGCGGCTTCGTTCTTCGCCTTCTGCCGTCCGGCGAGAGCTGAACTCCAGCGGTCAGTTGCAGCTCTGCCCAACAGCGTGTTCTCAGTTCTGCGGGCAAGCACGCCCTCTTGCCTTGGCCCCGAGAGCAAAGTCCCGAGCGAGCACTCGACTCAGTGCAATGCACCCGGAAGGACGCTCTCGCTCGCCTTTCAAGGAGCGATTCCTAACAGCAGAAGCAGCAGAGGCACAAACTGCATGACGAGAAGGGACAACGTAGAACACGTCTCTGTCCTGGCACATTTGCGTGTGCGATACTTCCCTCCGGGTCTTCGGGCCTTGCGAAGCTCCGTGTACTGCGAGCGCTGCTACTCGCAGCTGAGAAGGACCGTGGAGCTAGCGGCGAATTCGGAGAGCTCTTCGCTGCACTGCGCCGCTCGCAAGCGGCTTCGTTCTTCGCCTTCTGCCGTCCGGCGAGAGCTGAACTCCGGCGGTCAGTTGCAGCTCTGCCCAACAGCGTGTTCTCAGTTCTGCGGGCAAGCACGCCCTCTTGCCTTGGCCCCGGGAGCAAAGTCCCGAGCGAGCACTCGACTCAGTGCAATGCACCCGGAAGGACGCTCTCGCTCGTCTTTCAAGGAGCGATTCCTAACAGCAGAAGCAGCAGAGGCACAAACTGCATGACGAGAAGGGACAACGTAGAACACGTCTCTGTCCTGGCACATTTTCGTGTGCGATACTTCCCTCCGGGTCTTCGGGCCTTGCGAATCTCCGTGTACTGCGAGCGCTGCTACTCGCAGCTCAGAAGGACCGTGGAGCTAGCGGCGAATTCGGAGAGCTCTTCGCTGCACTGCGCCGCTCGCAAGCGGCTTCGTTCTTCGCCTTCTGCCGTCCGGCGAGAGCTGAACTCCGGCGGTCAGTTGCAGCTCTGCCCAACAGCGTGTTCTCAGTTCTGCGGGCAAGCACGCCCTCTTGCCTTGGCCCCGGGAGCAAAGTCCCGAGCGAGCACTCGACTCAGTGCAATGCACCCGGAAGGACGCTCTCGCTCGCCTTTCAAGGAGCGATTCCTAACAGCAGAAGCAGCAGAGGCACAAACTGCATGACGAGAAGGGACAACGTAGAACACGTCTCTGTCCTGGCACATTTTCGTGTGCGATACTTCCTTCCGGGTCTTCGGGCCTTGCGAAGCCCCGTGTACTGCGAGCGCTGCTACTCGCAGCTGAGAAGGACCGTGGAGCTAGCGGCGAATTCGGAGAGCTCTTCGCTGCACTGCGCCGCTCGCAAGCGGCTTCGTTCTTCGCCTTCTGCCGTCCGGCGAGAGCTGAACTCCGGCGGTCAGTTGCAGCTCTGCCCAACAGCGTGTTCTCAGTTCTGCGGGCAAGCACGCCCTCTTGCCTTGGCCCCGGGAGCAAAGTCCCGAGCGAGCACTCGACTCAGTGCAATGCACCCGGAAGGACGCTCTCGCTCGTCTTTCAAGGAGCGATTCCTAACAGCAGAAGCAGCAGAGGCACAAACTGCATGACGAGAAGGGACAACGTAGAACACGTCTCTGTCCTGGCACATTTTCGTGTGCGATACTTCCCTCCGGGTCTTCGGGCCTTGCGAATCTCCGTGTACTGCGAGCGCTGCTACTCGCAGCTGAGAAGGACCGTGGAGCTAGCGGCGAATTCGGAGAGCTCTTCGCTGCACTGCGCCGCTCGCAAGCGGCTTCGTTCTTCGCCTTCTGCCGTCCGGCGAGAGCTGAACTCCGGCGGTCAGTTGCAGCTCTGCCCAACAGCGTGTTCTCAGTTCTGCGGGCAAGCACGCCCTCTTGCCTTGGCCCCGGGAGCAAAGTCCCGAGCGAGCACTCGACTCAGTGCAATGCACCCGGAAGGACGCTCTCGCTCGCCTTTCAAGGAGCGATTCCTAACAGCAGAAGCAGCAGAGGCACAAACTGCATGACGAGAAGGGACAACGTAGAACACGTCTCTGTCCTGGCACATTTTCGTGTGCGATACTTCCCTCCGGGTCTTCGGGCTTTGCGAAGCCCCGTGTACTGCGAGCGCTGCTACTCGCAGCTCAGAAGGACCGTGGAGCTAGCGGCGAATTCGGAGAGCTCTTCGCTGCACTGCGCCGCTCGCAAGCGGCTTCGTTCTTCGCCTTCTGCCGTCCGGCGAGAGCTGAACTCCGGCGGTCAGTTGCAGCTCTGCCCAACAGCGTGTTCTCAGTTCTGCGGGCAAGCACGCCCTCTTGCCTTGGCCCCGAGAGCAAAGTCCCGAGCGAGCACTCGACTCAGTGCAATGCACCCGGAAGGACGCGCTCGCTCGCCTTTCAAGGAGCGATTCCTAACAGCAGAAGCAGCAGAGGCACAAACTGCATGACGAGAAGGGACAACGTAGAACACGTCTCTGTCCTGGCACATTTTCGTGTGCGATACTTCCCTCCGGGTCTTCGGGCCTTGCGAAGCCCTGTGTACTGCGAGCGCTGCTACTCGCAGCTGAGAAGGACCGTGGAGCTAGCGGCGAATTCGGAGAGCTCTTCGCTGCACTGCGCCGCTCGCAAGCGGCTTCGTTCTTCGCCTTCTGCCGTCCGGCGAGAGCTGAACTCCAGCGGTCAGTTGCAGCTCTGCCCAACAGCGTGTTCTCAGTTCTGCGGGCAAGCACGCCCTCTTGCCTTGGCCCCGAGAGCAAAGTCCCGAGCGAGCACTCGACTCAGTGCAATGCACCCGGAAGGACGCTCTCGCTCGCCTTTCAAGGAGCGATTCCTAACAGCAGAAGCAGCAGAGGCACAAACTGCATGACGAGAAGGGACAACGTAGAACACGTCTCTGTCCTGGCACATTTCCGTGTGCCATACTTCCCTCCAAGTCTTCGGGCCTTGCGAAGCTCCGTGTACTGCGATCGCTGCTACTCGCAGCTGAGAAGGACCGTGGAGCTAGCGGCGAATTCGGAGAGCTCTTCGCTGCACTGCGCCGCTCGCAAGCGGCTTCGTTCTTCGCCTTCTGCCGTCCGGCGAGAGCTGAACTCCAGCGGTCAGTTGCAGCTCTGCCCAACAGCGTGTTCTCAGTTCTGCGGGCAAGCACGCCCTCTTGCCTTGGCCCCGAGAGCAAAGTCCCGAGCGAGCACTCGACTCAGTGCAATGCACCCGGAAGGACGCTCTCGCTCGCCTTTCAAGGAGCGATTCCTAACAGCAGAAGCAGCAGAGGCACAAACTGCATGACGAGAAGGGACAACGTAGAACACGTCTCTGTCCTGGCACATTTTCGTGTGCCATACTTCCCTCCGGGTCTTCGGGCCTTGCGAAGCTCCGTGTACTGCGAGCGCTGCTACTCGCAGCTCAGAAGGACCGTGGAGCTAGCGGCGAATTCGGAGAGCTCTTCGCTGCACTGCGCCGCTCGCAAGCGGCTTCGTTCTTCGCCTTCTGCCGTCCGGCGAGAGCTGAACTCCGGCGGTCAGTTGCAGCTCTGCCCAACAGCGTGTTCTCAGTTCTGCGGGCAAGCACGCCCTCTTGCCTTGGCCCCGGGAGCAAAGTCCCGAGCGAGCACTCGACTCAGTGCAATGCACCCGGAAGGACGCTCTCGCTCGTCTTTCAAGGAGCGATTCCTAACAGCACAAGCAGCAGAGGCACAAACTGCATGACGAGAAGGGACAACGTAGAACACGTCTCTGTCCTGGCACATTTTCGTGTGCGATACTTCCCTCCGGGTCTTCGGGCCTTGCGAAGCCCCGTGTACTGCGAGCGCTGCTACTCGCAGCTGAGAAGGACCGTGGAGCTAGCGGCGAATTCGGAGAGCTCTTCGCTGCACTGCGCCGCTCGCAAGCGGCTTCGTTCTTCGCCTTCTGCCGTCCGGCGAGAGCTGAACTCCGGCGGTCAGTTGCAGCTCTGCCCAACAGCGTGTTCTCAGTTCTGCGGGCAAGCACGCCCTCTTGCCTTGGCCCCGAGAGCAAAGTCCCGAGCGAGCACTCGACTCAGTGCAATGCACCCGGAAGGACGCTCTCGCTCGTCTTTCAAGGAGCGATTCCTAACAGCAGAAGCAGCAGAGGCACAAACTGCATGACGAGAAGGGACAACGTAGAACACGTCTCTGTCCTGGCACATTTTCGTGTGCGATACTTCCCTCCGGGTCTTCGGGCCTTGCGAAGCCCCGTGTACTGCGAGCGCTGCTACTCGCAGCTGAGAAGGACCGTGGAGCTAGCGGCGAATTCGGAGAGCTCTTCGCTGCACTGCGCCGCTCGCAAGCGGCTTCGTTCTTCGCCTTCTGCCGTCCGGCGAGAGCTGAACTCCGGCGGTCAGTTGCAGCTCTGCCCAACAGCGTGTTCTCAGTTCTGCGGGCAAGCACGCCCTCTTGCCTTGGCCCCGAGAGCAAAGTCCCGAGCGAGCACTCGACTCAGTGCAATGCACCCGGAAGGACGCTCTCGCTCGTCTTTCAAGGAGCGATTCCTAACAGCAGAAGCAGCAGAGGCACAAACTGCATGACGAGAAGGGACAACGTAGAACACGTCTCTGTCCTGGCACATTTGCGTGTGCCATACTTCCCTCCGGGTCTTCGGGCCTTGCGAAGCTCCGTGTACTGCGAGCGCTGCTACTCGCAGCTCAGAAGGACCGTGGAGCTAGCGGCGAATTCGGAGAGCTCTTCGCTGCACTGCGCCGCTCGCAAGCGGCTTCGTTCTTCGCCTTCTGCCGTCCGGCGAGAGCTGAACTCCAGCGGTCAGTTGCAGCTCTGCCCAACAGCGTGTTCTCAGTTCTGCGGGCAAGCACGCCCTCTTGCCTTGGCCCCGAGAGCAAAGTCCCGAGCGAGCACTCGACTCAGTGCAATGCACCCGGAAGGACGCTCTCGCTCGCCTTTCAAGGAGCGATTCCTAACAGCAGAAGCAGCAGAGGCACAAACTGCATGACGAGAAGGGACAACGTAGAACACGTCTCTGTCCTGGCACATTTGCGTGTGCGATACTTCCCTCCGGGTCTTCGGGCCTTGCGAAGCTCCGTGTACTGCGAGCGCTGCTACTCGCAGCTGAGAAGGACCGTGGAGCTAGCGGCGAATTCGGAGAGCTCTTCGCTGCACTGCGCCGCTCGCAAGCGGCTTCGTTCTTCGCCTTCTGCCGTCCGGCGAGAGCTGAACTCCGGCGGTCAGTTGCAGCTCTGCCCAACAGCGTGTTCTCAGTTCTGCGGGCAAGCACGCCCTCTTGCCTTGGCCCCGGGAGCAAAGTCCCGAGCGAGCACTCGACTCAGTGCAATGCACCCGGAAGGACGCTCTCGCTCGCCTTTCAAGGAGCGATTCCTAACAGCAGAAGCAGCAGAGGCACAAACTGCATGACGAGAAGGGACAACGTAGAACACGTCTCTGTCCTGGCACATTTTCGTGTGCGATACTTCCCTCCGGGTCTTCGGGCCTTGCGAAGCCCTGTGTACTGCGAGCGCTGCTACTCGCAGCTGAGAAGGACCGTGGAGCTAGCGGCGAATTCGGAGAGCTCTTCGCTGCACTGCGCCGCTCGCAAGCGGCTTCGTTCTTCGCCTTCTGCCGTCCGGCGAGAGCTGAACTCCGGCGGTCAGTTGCAGCTCTGCCCAACAGCGTGTTCTCAGTTCTGCGGGCAAGCACGCCCTCTTGCCTTGGCCCCGGGAGCAAAGTCCCGAGCGAGCACTCGACTCAGTGCAATGCACCCGGAAGGACGCTCTCGCTCGTCTTTCAAGGAGCGATTCCTAACAGCAGAAGCAGCAGAGGCACAAACTGCATGACGAGAAGGGACAACGTAGAACACGTCTCTGTCCTGGCACATTTTCGTGTGCCATACTTCCCTCCGGGTCATCGGGCCTTGCGAAGCCCTGTGTACTGCGAGCGCTGCTACTCGCAGCTGAGAAGGACCGTGGAGCTAGCGGCGAATTCGGAGAGCTCTTCGCTGCACTGCGCCGCTCGCAAGCGGCTTCGTTCTTCGCCTTCTGCCGTCCGGCGAGAGCTGAACTCCAGCGGTCAGTTGCAGCTCTGCCCAACAGCGTGTTCTCAGTTCTGCGGGCAAGCACGCCCTCTTGCCTTGGCCCCGAGAGCAAAGTCCCGAGCGAGCACTCGACTCAGTGCAATGCACCCGGAAGGACGCTCTCGCTCGCCTTTCAAGGAGCGATTCCTAACAGCAGAAGCAGCAGAGGCACAAACTGCATGACGAGAAGGGACAACGTAGAACACGTCTCTGTCCTGGCACATTTTCGTGTGCGATACTTCCCTCCGGGTCTTCGGGCCTTGCGAAGCTCCGTGTACTGCGAGCGCTGCTACTCGCAGCTGAGAAGGACCGTGGAGCTAGCGGCGAATTCGGAGAGCTCTTCGCTGCACTGCGCCGCTCGCAAGCGGCTTCGTTCTTCGCCTTCTGCCGTCCGGCGAGAGCTGAACTCCGGCGGTCAGTTGCAGCTCTGCCCAACAGCGTGTTCTCAGTTCTGCGGGCAAGCACGCCCTCTTGCCTTGGCCCCGGGAGCAAAGTCCCGAGCGAGCACTCGACTCAGTGCAATGCACCCGGAAGGACGCTCTCGCTCGCCTTTCAAGGAGCGATTCCTAACAGCAGAAGCAGCAGAGGCACAAACTGCATGACGAGAAGGGACAACGTAGAACACGTCTCTGTCCTGGCACATTTTCGTGTGCGATACTTCCCTCCGGGTCTTCGGGCTTTGCGAAGCCCCGTGTACTGCGAGCGCTGCTACTCGCAGCTCAGAAGGACCGTGGAGCTAGCGGCGAATTCGGAGAGCTCTTCGCTGCACTGCGCCGCTCGCAAGCGGCTTCGTTCTTCGCCTTCTGCCGTCCGGCGAGAGCTGAACTCCGGCGGTCAGTTGCAGCTCTGCCCAACAGCGTGTTCTCAGTTCTGCGGGCAAGCACGCCCTCTTGCCTTGGCCCCGAGAGCAAAGTCCCGAGCGAGCACTCGACTCAGTGCAATGCACCCGGAAGGACGCGCTCGCTCGCCTTTCAAGGAGCGATTCCTAACAGCAGAAGCAGCAGAGGCACAAACTGCATGACGAGAAGGGACAACGTAGAACACGTCTCTGTCCTGGCACATTTCCGTGTGCCATACTTCCCTCCGGGTCTTCGGGCCTTGCGAAGCCCCGTGTACTGCGAGCGCTGCTACTCGCAGCTCAGAAGGACCGTGGAGCTAGCGGCGAATTCGGAGAGCTCTTCGCTGCACTGCGCCGCTCGCAAGCGGCTTCGTTCTTCGCCTTCTGCCGTCCGGCGAGAGCTGAACTCCAGCGGTCAGTTGCAGCTCTGCCCAACAGCGTGTTCTCAGTTCTGCGGGCAAGCACGCCCTCTTGCCTTGGCCCCGAGAGCAAAGTCCCGAGCGAGCACTCGACTCAGTGCAATGCACCCGGAAGGACGCTCTCGCTCGCCTTTCAAGGAGCGATTCCTAACAGCAGAAGCAGCAGAGGCACAAACTGCATGACGAGAAGGGACAACGTAGAACACGTCTCTGTCCTGGCACATTTCCGTGTGCCATACTTCCCTCCAAGTCTTCGGGCCTTGCGAAGCTCCGTGTACTGCGATCGCTGCTACTCGCAGCTGAGAAGGACCGTGGAGCTAGCGGCGAATTCGGAGAGCTCTTCGCTGCACTGCGCCGCTCGCAAGCGGCTTCGTTCTTCGCCTTCTGCCGTCCGGCGAGAGCTGAACTCCAGCGGTCAGTTGCAGCTCTGCCCAACAGCGTGTTCTCAGTTCTGCGGGCAAGCACGCCCTCTTGCCTTGGCCCCGAGTGCAAAGTCCCGAGCGAGCACTCGACTCAGTGCAATGCACCCGGAAGGACGCTCTCGCTCGCCTTTCAAGGAGCGATTCCTAACAGCAGAAGCAGCAGAGGCACAAACTGCATGACGAGAAGGGACAACGTAGAACACGTCTCTGTCCTGGCACATTTTCGTGTGCCATACTTCCCTCCGGGTCTTCGGGCCTTGCGAAGCTCCGTGTACTGCGAGCGCTGCTACTCGCAGCTCAGAAGGACCGTGGAGCTAGCGGCGAATTCGGAGAGCTCTTCGCTGCACTGCGCCGCTCGCAAGCGGCTTCGTTCTTCGCCTTCTGCCGTCCGGCGAGAGCTGAACTCCGGCGGTCAGTTGCAGCTCTGCCCAACAGCGTGTTCTCAGTTCTGCGGGCAAGCACGCCCTCTTGCCTTGGCCCCGAGAGCAAAGTCCCGAGCGAGCACTCGACTCAGTGCAATGCACCCGGAAGGACGCTCTCGCTCGTCTTTCAAGGAGCGATTCCTAACAGCAGAAGCAGCAGAGGCACAAACTGCATGACGAGAAGGGACAACGTAGAACACGTCTCTGTCCTGGCACATTTTCGTGTGCGATACTTCCCTCCGGGTCTTCGGGCCTTGCGAAGCCCCGTGTACTGCGAGCGCTGCTACTCGCAGCTGAGAAGGACCGTGGAGCTAGCGGCGAATTCGGAGAGCTCTTCGCTGCACTGCGCCGCTCGCAAGCGGCTTCGTTCTTCGCCTTCTGCCGTCCGGCGAGAGCTGAACTCCGGCGGTCAGTTGCAGCTCTGCCCAACAGCGTGTTCTCAGTTCTGCGGGCAAGCACGCCCTCTTGCCTTGGCCCCGAGAGCAAAGTCCCGAGCGAGCACTCGACTCAGTGCAATGCACCCGGAAGGACGCTCTCGCTCGTCTTTCAAGGAGCGATTCCTAACAGCAGAAGCAGCAGAGGCACAAACTGCATGACGAGAAGGGACAACGTAGAACACGTCTCTGTCCTGGCACATTTGCGTGTGCCATACTTCCCTCCGGGTCTTCGGGCCTTGCGAAGCTCCGTGTACTGCGAGCGCTGCTACTCGCAGCTCAGAAGGACCGTGGAGCTAGCGGCGAATTCGGAGAGCTCTTCGCTGCACTGCGCCGCTCGCAAGCGGCTTCGTTCTTCGCCTTCTGCCGTCCGGCGAGAGCTGAACTCCAGCGGTCAGTTGCAGCTCTGCCCAACAGCGTGTTCTCAGTTCTGCGGGCAAGCACGCCCTCTTGCCTTGGCCCCGAGAGCAAAGTCCCGAGCGAGCACTCGACTCAGTGCAATGCACCCGGAAGGACGCTCTCGCTCGCCTTTCAAGGAGCGATTCCTAACAGCAGAAGCAGCAGAGGCACAAACTGCATGACGAGAAGGGACAACGTAGAACACGTCTCTGTCCTGGCACATTTGCGTGTGCGATACTTCCCTCCGGGTCTTCGGGCCTTGCGAAGCTCCGTGTACTGCGAGCGCTGCTACTCGCAGCTGAGAAGGACCGTGGAGCTAGCGGCGAATTCGGAGAGCTCTTCGCTGCACTGCGCCGCTCGCAAGCGGCTTCGTTCTTCGCCTTCTGCCGTCCGGCGAGAGCTGAACTCCGGCGGTCAGTTGCAGCTCTGCCCAACAGCGTGTTCTCAGTTCTGCGGGCAAGCACGCCCTCTTGCCTTGGCCCCGAGAGCAAAGTCCCGAGCGAGCACTCGACTCAGTGCAATGCACCCGGAAGGACGCGCTCGCTCGCCTTTCAAGGAGCGATTCCTAACAGCAGAAGCAGCAGAGGCACAAACTGCATGACGAGAAGGGACAACGTAGAACACGTCTCTGTCCTGGCACATTTTCGTGTGCGATACTTCCCTCCGGGTCTTCGGGCCTTGCGAAGCCCCGTGTACTGCGAGCGCTGCTACTCGCAGCTGAGAAGGACCGTGGAGCTAGCGGCGAATTCGGAGAGCTCTTCGCTGCACTGCGCCGCTCGCAAGCGGCTTCGTTCTTCGCCTTCTGCCGTCCGGCGAGAGCTGAACTCCGGCGGTCAGTTGCAGCTCTGCCCAACAGCGTGTTCTCAGTTCTGCGGGCAAGCACGCCCTCTTGCCTTGGCCCCGGGAGCAAAGTCCCGAGCGAGCACTCGACTCAGTGCAATGCACCCGGAAGGACGCTCTCGCTCGTCTTTCAAGGAGCGATTCCTAACAGCAGAAGCAGCAGAGGCACAAACTGCATGACGAGAAGGGACAACGTAGAACACGTCTCTGTCCTGGCACATTTGCGTGTGCCATACTTCCCTCCGGGTCTTCGGGCCTTGCGAAGCTCCGTGTACTGCGAGCGCTGCTACTCGCAGCTCAGAAGGACCGTGGAGCTAGCGGCGAATTCGGAGAGCTCTTCGCTGCACTGCGCCGCTCGCAAGCGGCTTCGTTCTTCGCCTTCTGCCGTCCGGCGAGAGCTGAACTCCGGCGGTCAGTTGCAGCTCTGCCCAACAGCGTGTTCTCAGTTCTGCGGGCAAGCACGCCCTCTTGCCTTGGCCCCGAGAGCAAAGTCCCGAGCGAGCACTCGACTCAGTGCAATGCACCCGGAAGGACGCTCTCGCTCGTCTTTCAAGGAGCGATTCCTAACAGCAGAAGCAGCAGAGGCACAAACTGCATGACGAGAAGGGACAACGTAGAACACGTCTCTGTCCTGGCACATTTGCGTGTGCCATACTTCCCTCCGGGTCTTCGGGCCTTGCGAAGCTCCGTGTACTGCGAGCGCTGCTACTCGCAGCTCAGAAGGACCGTGGAGCTAGCGGCGAATTCGGAGAGCTCTTCGCTGCACTGCGCCGCTCGCAAGCGGCTTCGTTCTTCGCCTTCTGCCGTCCGGCGAGAGCTGAACTCCAGCGGTCAGTTGCAGCTCTGCCCAACAGCGTGTTCTCAGTTCTGCGGGCAAGCACGCCCTCTTGCCTTGGCCCCGAGAGCAAAGTCCCGAGCGAGCACTCGACTCAGTGCAATGCACCCGGAAGGACGCTCTCGCTCGCCTTTCAAGGAGCGATTCCTAACAGCAGAAGCAGCAGAGGCACAAACTGCATGACGAGAAGGGACAACGTAGAACACGTCTCTGTCCTGGCACATTTGCGTGTGCGATACTTCCCTCCGGGTCTTCGGGCCTTGCGAAGCTCCGTGTACTGCGAGCGCTGCTACTCGCAGCTGAGAAGGACCGTGGAGCTAGCGGCGAATTCGGAGAGCTCTTCGCTGCACTGCGCCGCTCGCAAGCGGCTTCGTTCTTCGCCTTCTGCCGTCCGGCGAGAGCTGAACTCCGGCGGTCAGTTGCAGCTCTGCCCAACAGCGTGTTCTCAGTTCTGCGGGCAAGCACGCCCTCTTGCCTTGGCCCCGAGAGCAAAGTCCCGAGCGAGCACTCGACTCAGTGCAATGCACCCGGAAGGACGCTCTCGCTCGCCTTTCAAGGAGCGATTCCTAACAGCAGAAGCAGCAGAGGCACAAACTGCATGACGAGAAGGGACAACGTAGAACACGTCTCTGTCCTGGCACATTTTCGTGTGCGATACTTCCCTCCGGGTCTTCGGGCCTTGCGAAGCCCCGTGTACTGCGAGCGCTGCTACTCGCAGCTGAGAAGGACCGTGGAGCTAGCGGCGAATTCGGAGAGCTCTTCGCTGCACTGCGCCGCTCGCAAGCGGCTTCGTTCTTCGCCTTCTGCCGTCCGGCGAGAGCTGAACTCCGGCGGTCAGTTGCAGCTCTGCCCAACAGCGTGTTCTCAGTTCTGCGGGCAAGCACGCCCTCTTGCCTTGGCCCCGGGAGCAAAGTCCCGAGCGAGCACTCGACTCAGTGCAATGCACCCGGAAGGACGCTCTCGCTCGTCTTTCAAGGAGCGATTCCTAACAGCAGAAGCAGCAGAGGCACAAACTGCATGACGAGAAGGGACAACGTAGAACACGTCTCTGTCCTGGCACATTTGCGTGTGCCATACTTCCCTCCGGGTCTTCGGGCCTTGCGAAGCTCCGTGTACTGCGAGCGCTGCTACTCGCAGCTCAGAAGGACCGTGGAGCTAGCGGCGAATTCGGAGAGCTCTTCGCTGCACTGCGCCGCTCGCAAGCGGCTTCGTTCTTCGCCTTCTGCCGTCCGGCGAGAGCTGAACTCCGGCGGTCAGTTGCAGCTCTGCCCAACAGCGTGTTCTCAGTTCTGCGGGCAAGCACGCCCTCTTGCCTTGGCCCCGAGAGCAAAGTCCCGAGCGAGCACTCGACTCAGTGCAATGCACCCGGAAGGACGCTCTCGCTCGTCTTTCAAGGAGCGATTCCTAACAGCAGAAGCAGCAGAGGCACAAACTGCATGACGAGAAGGGACAACGTAGAACACGTCTCTGTCCTGGCACATTTTCGTGTGCGATACTTCCCTCCGGGTCTTCGGGCCTTGCGAAGCCCCGTGTACTGCGAGCGCTGCTACTCGCAGCTGAGAAGGACCGTGGAGCTAGCGGCGAATTCGGAGAGCTCTTCGCTGCACTGCGCCGCTCGCAAGCGGCTTCGTTCTTCGCCTTCTGCCGTCCGGCGAGAGCTGAACTCCGGCGGTCAGTTGCAGCTCTGCCCAACAGCGTGTTCTCAGTTCTGCGGGCAAGCACGCCCTCTTGCCTTGGCCCCGAGAGCAAAGTCCCGAGCGAGCACTCGACTCAGTGCAATGCACCCGGAAGGACGCTCTCGCTCGTCTTTCAAGGAGCGATTCCTAACAGCAGAAGCAGCAGAGGCACAAACTGCATGACGAGAAGGGACAACGTAGAACACGTCTCTGTCCTGGCACATTTGCGTGTGCCATACTTCCCTCCGGGTCTTCGGGCCTTGCGAAGCTCCGTGTACTGCGAGCGCTGCTACTCGCAGCTCAGAAGGACCGTGGAGCTAGCGGCGAATTCGGAGAGCTCTTCGCTGCACTGCGCCGCTCGCAAGCGGCTTCGTTCTTCGCCTTCTGCCGTCCGGCGAGAGCTGAACTCCAGCGGTCAGTTGCAGCTCTGCCCAACAGCGTGTTCTCAGTTCTGCGGGCAAGCACGCCCTCTTGCCTTGGCCCCGAGAGCAAAGTCCCGAGCGAGCACTCGACTCAGTGCAATGCACCCGGAAGGACGCTCTCGCTCGCCTTTCAAGGAGCGATTCCTAACAGCAGAAGCAGCAGAGGCACAAACTGCATGACGAGAAGGGACAACGTAGAACACGTCTCTGTCCTGGCACATTTGCGTGTGCGATACTTCCCTCCGGGTCTTCGGGCCTTGCGAAGCTCCGTGTACTGCGAGCGCTGCTACTCGCAGCTGAGAAGGACCGTGGAGCTAGCGGCGAATTCGGAGAGCTCTTCGCTGCACTGCGCCGCTCGCAAGCGGCTTCGTTCTTCGCCTTCTGCCGTCCGGCGAGAGCTGAACTCCGGCGGTCAGTTGCAGCTCTGCCCAACAGCGTGTTCTCAGTTCTGCGGGCAAGCACGCCCTCTTGCCTTGGCCCCGGGAGCAAAGTCCCGAGCGAGCACTCGACTCAGTGCAATGCACCCGGAAGGACGCTCTCGCTCGTCTTTCAAGGAGCGATTCCTAACAGCAGAAGCAGCAGAGGCACAAACTGCATGACGAGAAGGGACAACGTAGAACACGTCTCTGTCCTGGCACATTTTCGTGTGCGATACTTCCCTCCGGGTCTTCGGGCCTTGCGAATCTCCGTGTACTGCGAGCGCTGCTACTCGCAGCTCAGAAGGACCGTGGAGCTAGCGGCGAATTCGGAGAGCTCTTCGCTGCACTGCGCCGCTCGCAAGCGGCTTCGTTCTTCGCCTTCTGCCGTCCGGCGAGAGCTGAACTCCGGCGGTCAGTTGCAGCTCTGCCCAACAGCGTGTTCTCAGTTCTGCGGGCAAGCACGCCCTCTTGCCTTGGCCCCGGGAGCAAAGTCCCGAGCGAGCACTCGACTCAGTGCAATGCACCCGGAAGGACGCTCTCGCTCGCCTTTCAAGGAGCGATTCCTAACAGCAGAAGCAGCAGAGGCACAAACTGCATGACGAGAAGGGACAACGTAGAACACGTCTCTGTCCTGGCACATTTTCGTGTGCGATACTTCCTTCCGGGTCTTCGGGCCTTGCGAAGCCCCGTGTACTGCGAGCGCTGCTACTCGCAGCTGAGAAGGACCGTGGAGCTAGCGGCGAATTCGGAGAGCTCTTCGCTGCACTGCGCCGCTCGCAAGCGGCTTCGTTCTTCGCCTTCTGCCGTCCGGCGAGAGCTGAACTCCGGCGGTCAGTTGCAGCTCTGCCCAACAGCGTGTTCTCAGTTCTGCGGGCAAGCACGCCCTCTTGCCTTGGCCCCGGGAGCAAAGTCCCGAGCGAGCACTCGACTCAGTGCAATGCACCCGGAAGGACGCTCTCGCTCGTCTTTCAAGGAGCGATTCCTAACAGCAGAAGCAGCAGAGGCACAAACTGCATGACGAGAAGGGACAACGTAGAACACGTCTCTGTCCTGGCACATTTTCGTGTGCGATACTTCCCTCCGGGTCTTCGGGCCTTGCGAATCTCCGTGTACTGCGAGCGCTGCTACTCGCAGCTGAGAAGGACCGTGGAGCTAGCGGCGAATTCGGAGAGCTCTTCGCTGCACTGCGCCGCTCGCAAGCGGCTTCGTTCTTCGCCTTCTGCCGTCCGGCGAGAGCTGAACTCCGGCGGTCAGTTGCAGCTCTGCCCAACAGCGTGTTCTCAGTTCTGCGGGCAAGCACGCCCTCTTGCCTTGGCCCCGGGAGCAAAGTCCCGAGCGAGCACTCGACTCAGTGCAATGCACCCGGAAGGACGCTCTCGCTCGCCTTTCAAGGAGCGATTCCTAACAGCAGAAGCAGCAGAGGCACAAACTGCATGACGAGAAGGGACAACGTAGAACACGTCTCTGTCCTGGCACATTTTCGTGTGCGATACTTCCCTCCGGGTCTTCGGGCTTTGCGAAGCCCCGTGTACTGCGAGCGCTGCTACTCGCAGCTCAGAAGGACCGTGGAGCTAGCGGCGAATTCGGAGAGCTCTTCGCTGCACTGCGCCGCTCGCAAGCGGCTTCGTTCTTCGCCTTCTGCCGTCCGGCGAGAGCTGAACTCCGGCGGTCAGTTGCAGCTCTGCCCAACAGCGTGTTCTCAGTTCTGCGGGCAAGCACGCCCTCTTGCCTTGGCCCCGAGAGCAAAGTCCCGAGCGAGCACTCGACTCAGTGCAATGCACCCGGAAGGACGCGCTCGCTCGCCTTTCAAGGAGCGATTCCTAACAGCAGAAGCAGCAGAGGCACAAACTGCATGACGAGAAGGGACAACGTAGAACACGTCTCTGTCCTGGCACATTTTCGTGTGCGATACTTCCCTCCGGGTCTTCGGGCCTTGCGAAGCCCTGTGTACTGCGAGCGCTGCTACTCGCAGCTGAGAAGGACCGTGGAGCTAGCGGCGAATTCGGAGAGCTCTTCGCTGCACTGCGCCGCTCGCAAGCGGCTTCGTTCTTCGCCTTCTGCCGTCCGGCGAGAGCTGAACTCCAGCGGTCAGTTGCAGCTCTGCCCAACAGCGTGTTCTCAGTTCTGCGGGCAAGCACGCCCTCTTGCCTTGGCCCCGGGAGCAAAGTCCCGAGCGAGCACTCGACTCAGTGCAATGCACCCGGAAGGACGCTCTCGCTCGCCTTTCAAGGAGCGATTCCTAACAGCAGAAGCAGCAGAGGCACAAACTGCATGACGAGAAGGGACAACGTAGAACACGTCTCTGTCCTGGCACATTTCCGTGTGCCATACTTCCCTCCAAGTCTTCGGGCCTTGCGAAGCTCCGTGTACTGCGATCGCTGCTACTCGCAGCTCAGAAGGACCGTGGAGCTAGCGGCGAATTCGGAGAGCTCTTCGCTGCACTGCGCCGCTCGCAAGCGGCTTCGTTCTTCGCCTTCTGCCGTCCGGCGAGAGCTGAACTCCAGCGGTCAGTTGCAGCTCTGCCCAACAGCGTGTTCTCAGTTCTGCGGGCAAGCACGCCCTCTTGCCTTGGCCCCGAGTGCAAAGTCCCGAGCGAGCACTCGACTCAGTGCAATGCACCCGGAAGGACGCTCTCGCTCGCCTTTCAAGGAGCGATTCCTAACAGCAGAAGCAGCAGAGGCACAAACTGCATGACGAGAAGGGACAACGTAGAACACGTCTCTGTCCTGGCACATTTTCGTGTGCCATACTTCCCTCCGGGTCTTCGGGCCTTGCGAAGCTCCGTGTACTGCGAGCGCTGCTACTCGCAGCTCAGAAGGACCGTGGAGCTAGCGGCGAATTCGGAGAGCTCTTCGCTGCACTGCGCCGCTCGCAAGCGGCTTCGTTCTTCGCCTTCTGCCGTCCGGCGAGAGCTGAACTCCGGCGGTCAGTTGCAGCTCTGCCCAACAGCGTGTTCTCAGTTCTGCGGGCAAGCACGCCCTCTTGCCTTGGCCCCGGGAGCAAAGTCCCGAGCGAGCACTCGACTCAGTGCAATGCACCCGGAAGGACGCTCTCGCTCGCCTTTCAAGGAGCGATTCCTAACAGCAGAAGCAGCAGAGGCACAAACTGCATGACGAGAAGGGACAACGTAGAACACGTCTCTGTCCTGGCACATTTCCGTGTGCCATACTTCCCTCCAGGTCTTCGGGCCTTGCGAAGCTCTGTGTACTGCGATCGCTGCTACTCGCAGCTGAGAAGGACCGTGGAGCTAGCGGCGAATTCGGAGAGCTCTTCGCTGCACTGCGCCGCTCGCAAGCGGCTTCGTTCTTCGCCTTCTGCCGTCCGGCGAGAGCTGAACTCCAGCGGTCAGTTGCAGCTCTGCCCAACAGCGTGTTCTCAGTTCTGCGGGCAAGCACGCCCTCTTGCCTTGGCCCCGAGTGCAAAGTCCCGAGCGAGCACTCGACTCAGTGCAATGCACCCGGAAGGACGCTCTCGCTCGCCTTTCAAGGAGCGATTCCTAACAGCAGAAGCAGCAGAGGCACAAACTGCATGACGAGAAGGGACAACGTAGAACACGTCTCTGTCCTGGCACATTTTCGTGTGCCATACTTCCCTCCGGGTCATCGGGCCTTGCGAAGCCCTGTGTACTGCGAGCGCTGCTACTCGCAGCTGAGAAGGACCGTGGAGCTAGCGGCGAATTCGGAGAGCTCTTCGCTGCACTGCGCCGCTCGCAAGCGGCTTCGTTCTTCGCCTTCTGCCGTCCGGCGAGAGCTGAACTCCAGCGGTCAGTTGCAGCTCTGCCCAACAGCGTGTTCTCAGTTCTGCGGGCAAGCACGCCCTCTTGCCTTGGCCCCGAGAGCAAAGTCCCGAGCGAGCACTCGACTCAGTGCAATGCACCCGGAAGGACGCTCTCGCTCGCCTTTCAAGGAGCGATTCCTAACAGCAGAAGCAGCAGAGGCACAAACTGCATGACGAGAAGGGACAACGTAGAACACGTCTCTGTCCTGGCACATTTTCGTGTGCCATACTTCCCTCCGGGTCTTCGGGCCTTACGAAGCCCTGTGTACTGCGAGCGCTGCTACTCGCAGCTGAGAAGGACCGTGGAGCTAGCGGCGAATTCGGAGAGCTCTTCGCTGCACTGCGCCGCTCGCAAGCGGCTTCGTTCTTCGCCTTCTGCCGTCCGGCGAGAGCTGAACTCCAGCGGTCAGTTGCAGCTCTGCCCAACAGCGTGTTCTCAGTTCTGCGGGCAAGCACGCCCTCTTGCCTTGGCCCCGAGAGCAAAGTCCCGAGCGAGCACTCGACTCAGTGCAATGCACCCGGAAGGACGCTCTCGCTCGCCTTTCAAGGAGCGATTCCTAACAGCAGAAGCAGCAGAGGCACAAACTGCATGACGAGAAGGGACAACGTAGAACACGTCTCTGTCCTGGCACATTTTCGTGTGCGATACTTCCCTCCGGGTCTTCGGGCCTTGCGAAGCTCTGTGTACTGCGAGCGCTGCTACTCGCAGCTGAGAAGGACCGTGGAGCTAGCGGCGAATTCGGAGAGCTCTTCGCTGCACTGCGCCGCTCGCAAGCGGCTTCGTTCTTCGCCTTCTGCCGTCCGGCGAGAGCTGAACTCCAGCGGTCAGTTGCAGCTCTGCCCAACAGCGTGTTCTCAGTTCTGCGGGCAAGCACGCCCTCTTGCCTTGGCCCCGAGAGCAAAGTCCCGAGCGAGCACTCGACTCAGTGCAATGCATCCGGAAGGACGCTCTCGCTCGCCTTTCAAGGAGCGATTCCTAACAGCAGAAGCAGCAGAGGCACAAACTGCATGACGAGAAGGGACAACGTAGAACACGTCTCTGTCCTGGCACATTTCCGTGTGCCATACTTCCCTCCGGGTCTTCGGGCCTTGCGAAGCCCTGTGTACTGCGAGCGCTGCTACTCGCAGCTGAGAAGGACCGTGGAGCTAGCGGCGAATTCGGAGAGCTCTTCGCTGCACTGCGCCGCTCGCAAGCGGCTTCGTTCTTCGCCTTCTGCCGTCCGGCGAGAGCTGAACTCCGGCGGTCAGTTGCAGCTCTGCCCAACAGCGTGTTCTCAGTTCTGCGGGCAAGCACGCCCTCTTGCCTTGGCCCCGGGAGCAAAGTCCCGACCGAGCACTCGACTCAGTGCAATGCACCCGGAAGGACGCTCTCGCTCGCCTTTCAAGGAGCGATTCCTAACAGCAGAAGCAGCAGAGGCACAAACTGCATGACGAGAAGGGACAACGTAGAACACGTCTCTGTCCTGGCACATTTTCGTGTGCGATACTTCCCTCCGGGTCTTCGGGCCTTGCGAAGCTCTGTGTACTGCGAGCGCTGCTACTCGCAGCTGAGAAGGACCGTGGAGCTAGCGGCGAATTCGGAGAGCTCTTCGCTGCACTGCGCCGCTCGCAAGCGGCTTCGTTCTTCGCCTTCTGCCGTCCGGCGAGAGCTGAACTCCGGCGGTCAGTTACAGCTCTGCCCAACAGCGTGTTCTCAGTTCTGCGGGCAAGCACGCCCTCTTGCCTTGGCCCCGGGAGCAAAGTCCCGAGCGAGCACTCGACTCAGTGCAATGCACCCGGAAGGACGCTCTCGCTCGCCTTTCAAGGAGCGATTCCTAACAGCAGAAGCAGCAGAGGCACAAACTGCATGACGAGAAGGGACAACGTAGAACACGTCTCTGTCCTGGCACATTTTCGTGTGCGATACTTCCTTCCGGGTCTTCGGGCCTTGCGAAGCCCCGTGTACTGCGAGCGCTGCTACTCGCAGCTGAGAAGGACCGTGGAGCTAGCGGCGAGTTCGGAGAGCTCTTCGCTGCACTGCGCCGCTCGCAAGCGGCTTCGTTCTTCGCCTTCTGCCGTCCGGCGAGAGCTGAACTCCGGCGGTCAGTTGCAGCTCTGCCCAACAGCGTGTTCTCAGTTCTGCGGGCAAGCACGCCCTCTTGCCTTGGCTCCGGGAGCAAAGTCCCGACCGAGCACTCGACTCAGTGCAATGCACCCGGAAGGACGCGCTCGCTCGCCTTTCAAGGAGCGATTCCTAACAGCAGAAGCAGCAGAGGCACAAACTGCATGACGAGAAGGGACAACGTAGAACACGTCTCTGTCCTGGCACATTTTCGTGTGCGATACTTCCCTCCGGGTCTTCGGGCCTTGCGAAGCTCCGTGTACTGCGAGCGCTGCTACTCGCAGCTCAGAAGGACCGTGGAGCTAGCGGCGAATTCGGAGAGCTCTTCGCTGCACTGCGCCGCTCGCAAGCGGCTTCGTTCTTCGCCTTCTGCCGTCCGGCGAGAGCTGAACTCCGGCGGTCAGTTGCAGCTCTGCCCAACAGCGTGTTCTCAGTTCTGCGGGCAAGCACGCCCTCTTGCCTTGGCCCCGGGAGCAAAGTCCCGAGCGAGCACTCGACTCAGTGCAATGCACCCGGAAGGACGCTCTCGCTCGCCTTTCAAGGAGCGATTCCTAACAGCAGAAGCAGCAGAGGCACAAACTGCATGACGAGAAGGGACAACGTAGAACACGTCTCTGTCCTGGCACATTTTCGTGTGCGATACTTCCCTCCGGGTCTTCGGGCCTTGCGAAGCTCCGTGTACTGCGAGCGCTGCTACTCGCAGCTGAGAAGGACCGTGGAGCTAGCGGCGAATTCGGAGAGCTCTTCGCTGCACTGCGCCGCTCGCAAGCGGCTTCGTTCTTCGCCTTCTGCCGTCCGGCGAGAGCTGAACTCCGGCGGTCAGTTGCAGCTCTGCCCAACAGCGTGTTCTCAGTTCTGCGGGCAAGCACGCCCTCTTGCCTTGGCCCCGGGAGCAAAGTCCCGAGCGAGCACTCGACTCAGTGCAATGCACCCGGAAGGACGCTCTCGCTCGCCTTTCAAGGAGCGATTCCTAACAGCAGAAGCAGCAGAGGCACAAACTGCATGACGAGAAGGGACAACGTAGAACACGTCTCTGTCCTGGCACATTTTCGTGTGCGATACTTCCCTCCGGGTCTTCGGGCCTTGCGAAGCTCCGTGTACTGCGAGCGCTGCTACTCGCAGCTGAGAAGGACCGTGGAGCTAGCGGCGAATTCGGAGAGCTCTTCGCTGCACTGCGCCGCTCGCAAGCGGCTTCGTTCTTCGCCTTCTGCCGTCCGGCGAGAGCTGAACTCCGGCGGTCAGTTGCAGCTCTGCCCAACAGCGTGTTCTCAGTTCTGCGGGCAAGCACGCCCTCTTGCCTTGGCCCCGGGAGCAAAGTCCCGAGCGAGCACTCGACTCAGTGCAATGCACCCGGAAGGACGCTCTCGCTCGCCTTTCAAGGAGCGATTCCTAACAGCAGAAGCAGCAGAGGCACAAACTGCATGACGAGAAGGGACAACGTAGAACACGTCTCTGTCCTGGCACATTTTCGTGTGCGATACTTCCCTCCGGGTCTTCGGGCCTTGCGAAGCCCCGTGTACTGCGAGCGCTGCTACTCGCAGCTGAGAAGGACCGTGGAGCTAGCGGCGAATTCGGAGAGCTCTTCGCTGCACTGCGCCGCTCGCAAGCGGCTTCGTTCTTCGCCTTCTGCCGTCCGGCGAGAGCTGAACTCCGGCGGTCAGTTGCAGCTCTGCCCAACAGCGTGTTCTCAGTTCTGCGGGCAAGCACGCCCTCTTGCCTTGGCCCCGAGAGGAAAGTCCCGAGCGAGCACTCGACTCAGTGCAATGCACCCGGAAGGACGCTCTCGCTCGCCTTTCAAGGAGCGATTCCTAACAGCAGAAGCAGCAGAGGCACAAACTGCATGACGAGAAGGGACAACGTAGAACACGTCTCTGTCCTGGCACATTTTCGTGTGCGATACTTCCTTCCGGGTCTTCGGGCCTTGCGAAGCCCCGTGTACTGCGAGCGCTGCTACTCGCAGCTGAGAAGGACCGTGGAGCTAGCGGCGAATTCGGAGAGCTCTTCGCTGCACTGCGCCGCTCGCAAGCGGCTTCGTTCTTCGCCTTCTGCCGTCCGGCGAGAGCTGAACTCCGGCGGTCAGTTGCAGCTCTGCCCAACAGCGTGTTCTCAGTTCTGCGGGCAAGCACGCCCTCTTGCCTTGGCCCCGGGAGCAAAGTCCCGAGCGAGCACTCGACTCAGTGCAATGCACCCGAAGGACGCTCTCGCTCGCCTTTCAAGGAGCGATTCCTAACAGCAGAAGCAGCAGAGGCACAAACTGCATGACGAGAAGGGACAACGTAGAACACGTCTCTGTCCTGGCACATTTTCGTGTGCGATACTTCCCTCCGGGTCTTCGGGCCTTGCGAAGCTCCGTGTACTGCGAGCGCTGCTACTCGCAGCTCAGAAGGACCGTGGAGCTAGCGGCGAATTCGGAGAGCTCTTCGCTGCACTGCGCCGCTCGCAAGCGGCTTCGTTCTTCGCCTTCTGCCGTCCGGCGAGAGCTGAACTCCGGCGGTCAGTTGCAGCTCTGCCCAACAGCGTGTTCTCAGTTCTGCGGGCAAGCACGCCCTCTTGCCTTGGCCCCGGGAGCAAAGTCCCGAGCGAGCACTCGACTCAGTGCAATGCACCCGGAAGGACGCTCTCGCTCGCCTTTCAAGGAGCGATTCCTAACAGCAGAAGCAGCAGAGGCACAAACTGCATGACGAGAAGGGACAACGTAGAACACGTCTCTGTCCTGGCACATTTTCGTGTGCGATACTTCCCTCCGGGTCTTCGGGCCTTGCGAAGCCCTGTGTACTGCGAGCGCTGCTACTCGCAGCTGAGAAGGACCGTGGAGCTAGCGGCGAATTCGGAGAGCTCTTCGCTGCACTGCGCCGCTCGCAAGCGGCTTCGTTCTTCGCCTTCTGCCGTCCGGCGAGAGCTGAACTCCAGCGGTCAGTTGCAGCTCTGCCCAACAGCGTGTTCTCAGTTCTGCGGGCAAGCACGCCCTCTTGCCTTGGCCCCGAGAGCAAAGTCCCGAGCGAGCACTCGACTCAGTGCAATGCACCCGGAAGGACGCTCTCGCTCGCCTTTCAAGGAGCGATTCCTAACAGCAGAAGCAGCAGAGGCACAAACTGCATGACGAGAAGGGACAACGTAGAACACGTCTCTGTCCTGGCACATTTTCGTGTGCGATACTTCCCTCCGGGTCTTCGGGCCTTGCGAAGCTCCGTGTACTGCGAGCGCTGCTACTCGCAGCTGAGAAGGACCGTGGAGCTAGCGGCGAATTCGGAGAGCTCTTCGCTGCACTGCGCCGCTCGCAAGCGGCTTCGTTCTTCGCCTTCTGCCGTCCGGCGAGAGCTGAACTCCAGCGGTCAGTTGCAGCTCTGCCCAACAGCGTGTTCTCAGTTCTGCGGGCAAGCACGCCCTCTTGCCTTGGCCCCGAGAGCAAAGTCCCGAGCGAGCACTCGACTCAGTGCAATGCATCCGGAAGGACGCTCTCAGCTCGCTCTTTCAAGGAGCGATTCCTAACAGCAGAAGCAGCAGAGGCACAAACTGCATGACGAGAAGGGACAACGTAGAACACGTCTCTGTCCTGGCACATTTCCGTGTGCCATACTTCCCTCCGGGTCTTCGGGGCCTTGCGAAGCTCCGTGTACTGCGAGCGCTGCTACTCGCAGCTGAGAAGGACCGTGGAGCTAGCGGCGAATTCGGAGAGCTCTTCGCTGCACTGCGCCGCTCGCAAGCGGCTTCGTTCTTCGCCTTCTGCCGTCCGGCGAGAGCTGAACTCCAGCGGTCAGTTGCAGCTCTGCCCAACAGCGTGTTCTCAGTTCTGCGGGCAAGCACGCCCTCTTGCCTTGGCCCCGGAGAGCAAAGTCCCGAGCGAGCACTCGACTCAGTGCAATGCACCCGGAAGGACGCTCTCGCTCGTCTTTCAAGGAGCGATTCTAACAGCAGAAGCAGCAGAGGCACAAACTGCATGACGAGAAGGGACAACGTAGAACCGTCTCTGTCCTGGCACATTTCCGTGTGCCATACTTCCCTCCGGGTCTTCGGGCCTTGCGAAGCTCCGTGTACTGCGAGCGCTGCTACTCGCAGCTGAGAAGGACCGTGGAGCTAGCGGCGAATTCGGAGAGCTCTTCGCTGCACTGCGCCGCTCGCAAGCGGCTTCGTTCTTCGCCTTCTGCCGTCCGGCGAGAGCTGAACTCCGGCGGTCAGTTGCAGCTCTGCCCAACAGCGTGTTCTCAGTTCTGCGGGCAAGCACGCCCTCTTGCCTTGGCCCCGGGAGCAAAGTCCCGAGCGAGCACTCGACTCAGTGCAATGCACCCGGAAGGACGCTCTCGCTCGCCTTTCAAGGAGCGATTCCTAACAGCAGAAGCAGCAGAGGCACAAACTGCATGACGAGAAGGGACAACGTAGAACACGTCTCTGTCCTGGCACATTTTCGTGTGCGATACTTCCCTCCGGGTCTTCGGGCCTTGCGAAGCCCTGTGTACTGCGAGCGCTGCTACTCGCAGCTGAGAAGGACCGTGGAGCTAGCGGCGAATTCGGAGAGCTCTTCGCTGCACTGCGCCGCTCGCAAGCGGCTTCGTTCTTCGCCTTCTGCCGTCCGGCGAGAGCTGAACTCCAGCGGTCAGTTGCAGCTCTGCCCAACAGCGTGTTCTCAGTTCTGCGGGCAAGCACGCCTCTTGCCTTGGCCCCGAGAGCAAAGTCCCGAGCGAGCACTCGACTCAGTGCAATGCACCCGGAAGGACGCTCTCGCTCGCCTTTCAAGGAGCGATTCCTAACAGCAGAAGCAGCAGAGGCACAAACTGCATGACGAGAAGGGACAACGTAGAACACGTCTCTGTCCTGGCACATTTCCGTGTGCCATATACTTCCCTCCAGGTCTTCGGGCCTTGCGAAGCTCTCGTGTACTGCGATCGCTGCTACTCGCAGCTGAGAAGGACCGTGGAGCTAGCGGCGAATTCGGAGAGCTCTTCGCTGCACTGCGCCGCTCGCAAGCGGCTTCGTTCTTCGCCTTCTGCCGTCCGGCGAGAGCTGAACTCCAGCGGTCAGTTGCAGCTCTGCCCAACAGCGTGTTCTCAGTTCTGCGGGCAAGCACGCCCTCTTGCCTTGGCCCCGAGTGCAAAGTCCCGAGCGAGCACTCGACTCAGTGCAATGCACCCGGAAGGACGCTCTCGCTCGCCTTTCAAGGAGCGATTCCTAACAGCAGAAGCAGCAGAGGCACAAACTGCATGACGAGAAGGGACAACGTAGAACACGTCTCTGTCCTGGCACATTTTCGTGTGCCATACTTCCCTCCGGGTCTTCGGGCCTTGCGAAGCTCCGTGTACTGCGAGCGCTGCTACTCGCAGCTCGAGAAGGACCGTGGAGCTAGCGGCGAATTCGGAGAGCTCTTCGCTGCACTGCGCCGCTCGCAAGCGGCTTCGTTCTTCGCCTTCTGCCGTCCGGCGAGAGCTGAACTCCGGCGGTCAGTTGCAGCTCTGCCCAACAGCGTGTTCTCAGTTCTGCGGGCAAGCACGCCCTCTTGCCTTGGCCCCGGGAGCAAAGTCCCGAGCGAGCACTCGACTCAGTGCAATGCACCCGGAAGGACGCTCTCGCTCGTCTTTCAAGGAGCGATTCCTAACAGCACAAGCAGCAGAGGCACAAACTGCATGACGAGAAGGGACAACGTAGAACACGTCTCTGTCCTGGCACATTTCGTGTGCGATACTTCCCTCCGGGTCTTCGGGCCTTGCGAAGCCTCCGTGTACTGCGAGCGCTGCTACTCGCAGCTGAGAAGGACCGTGGAGCTAGCGGCGAATTCGGAGAGCTCTTCGCTGCACTGCGCCGCTCGCAAGCGGCTTCGTTCTTCGCCTTCTGCCGTCCGGCGAGAGCTGAAACTCCGGCGGTCAGTTGCAGCTCTGCCCAACAGCGTGTTCTCAGTTCTGCGGGCAAGCACGCCCTCTTGCCTTGGCCCCGAGAGCAAAGTCCCGAGCGAGCACTCGACTCAGTGCAATGCACCCGGAAGGACGCTCTCGCTCGTCTTTCAAGGAGCGATTCCTAACAGCAGAAGCAGCAGAGGCACAAACTGCATGACGAGAAGGGACAACGTAGAACACGTCTCTGTCCTGGCACATTTTCGTGTGCGATACTTCCCTCCGGGTCTTCGGGCCTTGCGAAGCCCCGTGTACTGCGAGCGCTGCTACTCGCAGCTGAGAAGGACCGTGGAGCTAGCGGCGAATTCGGAGAGCTACTGCACTGCGCCGCTCGCAAGCGGCTTCGTTCTTCGCCTTCTGCCGTCCGGCGAGAGA